>NW_028278817.1:0-150061 GCF_059751315.1 Micrasema longulum
TGCCTTTTGTTAGGCGTTTGGTAAATATGCACAAACATAATTATTAACAAAAATACTCCCATAGCATTATATGATGAGATTAAGAATGTACGGATGGATCAGGTAAGGAGTTTAAAAGCATACAGATAGACAATCCAGGAAAAAGAAAAACGTTTGTATGGAAAATAGAGTTTTAAGAATGCATAGTAAATCTTTCAGACGCTTAGGTGATCGGAGTGAAAATAAAATAATATATATATAAAGACAACATTGTTTTAACCACTCATTATATATTTTTTCTACCGATCGGTTTCAAAGCTACACAAGCTTATTTATCAAGGTATAATTAACATAATTAATATAAATATAATGTATGGAGCTAATAACTTAAGTCCTTTTGTCTTATAAAGATAGGGCGTAATGCGAGATGGGTACGATCTTTAAAATTAGACCGAAATGGACTAGAGAAAATATTTTTTATTTGGTTATTATATATAAATTATAGACCTTTTAAATTTATTCAAAATTGTAAATTCAATATGGGATTGCCCTGAACTTCAGGGTGCCTGGAAGAATGACTAGACATGTGCCACCGTTTTGTAGCAACAATTCACGGACAGTGTTTACTTGAAATGCCGTATTAAATAGACTTCATGAACTCGGCAATAGTTATTCCCACGTAGTGTAGATATATTTAGTGTAGGGTATTGTTCCTATAGAACAAACCATTTTCACTTTTTCAAAGATGGTGAATGGTAATTATATTTATTTATTCATGCATTTCATAATATATATATATAAATATACAGTTTTTTGTTCAGTTTGCCTAGCTGTGTGAAACAGTTCTTATGATTTTCTTGTTGTTTTACTGTAGAATGTTTTATTATTTAAACTTTCTACTGAAAATGCTGTATGATTTTTAGGTTAATTTTTTTTAAATATAAATTTTGGGTATAAGGAAATTCATGTTTTTAAAAAATATATTAAGCCAAATATGTTAATACTATAAATGTTTGTAAAAGGCAGATTTGCCGTTTATGTTAATAAAATAAAATAAATAAATATTTTCTTATTATGAATCATTTTTTGATCTCCAAGATTTCCAAGTTGTCTACTAAACATTGATAAAATAAAATACGATATAATTCATTTGTTTATTATACCTTGAAAAAGTGTAGCTTTAAACCGGTCTGTGAAAAAAAAAAGTGGTTAAAAACAAAGTTGATTTTATTTATTTTATTATAATGAATCAAGACGAAGTTTATGTTTCATGTAAAAGTTTTATTGAACATGAAGTGTTTACTTTTTATTTCTAACTTAACAATTTTTCTTTTTATTTCAATTCTTTTAAAAAAAATATTTTTACGAAATTAACTTCGCCGTTAAATGAATAAGTACATCTAAAGTTGATATTTTATTTTTCCCATTTCTCGTTTAACTGTGTATTTGGGTAAATTAGGATAACCGGACCCTACCTCCTCCTGTTGCTACTCCTGTGTAGCACTTGGTGTTCAGCTCAGGTGACTTTCAGCAGGGACTGGAATGCCGGGAAGAGGACAGGACCAGCTGACCAGGACTGCAAAGGATCTGCCAAGTCCACAGCCACAATATGCCACATGCTCTTGGTATGAATTATATGTAAATAATACAAAACGAAGCGATATGTATTGTCTCATGACCAGATCTGCTTACCTATAGGTCAGTTTGGAAAAAAAAAACGTTTTCATTTGCTCTGAGAGGTTGTTATTATTCAAAATTTATTGTTATAAAAACCTCTTTTTTTAACTGATAAAACTGATGATTTTTCTGATTTTTAACTGATGTTTATAAAATAGGAAGACCCAATTTATTAGTTGGTTTTAAAATTCTGTTTTTTTAAACTTATTTAGGAGAAAAAATGGCACCAAAAAAAATATAAATTATTTTTTATTTAGAATAATTTATACACGGTAATTTTTGTTAAAACCCACCCCATGGGCGCTGTATAATATACATCCCAACACGGCTTGCAGCTACAGAATGCGTAGGCGGTTAGCATCTTAGTTCCATATTTCCAAGTATGTTAATTTTTGATAATTTTATAGGAGCTAGATTACAGCACGTCCTACAGCTTAAGAGCGCATAGACGTTTAAAAATCTAGCCCTCATTTACACAGCATAAAAAATATTACGAACAGTTTTTTATTAATGAATTTCATTTACATATATAATCTAGATTACATGTCCTGCAGTTACAGAGCGCATGGGCGGTTGAAAATTTTGACCCGATTCGTCGCTTCAGTTTGTTTTTATCCAAACGATCAAAACACAAAACAGTGGAAATAGAGCTTTAAAGCTTTTTTACGAAATAGGCATAAATAATAACATCGACAAAGACAAAATTCATTAAATAGTCCTTAAACAATCGAAAAAAATATGTTTTTCATTTGAATTTTATAAATAAATGCTTTCTCAGAACACTGAACGCTTAACTCAATTTCGTTAAAAATGGTCTGTTCGACAAAAACGAGCTTAGGCGACGCATTTATAGTTGAAATGGTAGAAATAATTAAATATTAATTTAATGAATAATTTAATTAATATGTATGTAAATTGATACTACCAAAAGTTTTACGGCTACACAGAGCATGGACGGGTAAAATTCTAGCAGCTTAAAAATGATTTTTAAAGGCTTACAACAAAAAAAAACACCAATTGGAGCATTGAGCAAAAAAATAATATGTTTGGTAAGCGTACATGATACGACGGCACAAAAAGGAAACTAAACAAATTGATATGGCATGTAGGCAATTAGCCCGTTTTACTCGTGAAAACTTAAATTATAATATAATAATAATAATAATCAAAGTTTATTAACAAAAATAACAATTACTTTATCTACTACATACACACTTAGGTTATAGATTTATCTGGATCATGTCTAGTCTGCCTAACTAGGTACAACCTGTTTTAAGGCAGACATTTTATACAAAAAATAATCAATACTTACTACCTACTTGTTAATTTACTATACTGTTATACAATATTGATTTATTATTTAGGAATGTATTTTGAGTAAATTTTCCGATTTTTATCGACCTAAACCCAGTAGCCAATTTTTTACAAATTTATTCGATTGAATCCGGGTCATGGTTTTGCAATCTTTGGGTAACATATTGAATATTTTGGGGCCCAGAAACCTGAAATTTCTTTGCCCGAATTCAGAATTTGTGATAGACCCCATGACCCATCCTCTAGTTTGACTTCTGGTAGTGTTCCTTTAGGGATTTGATAGAATAATTTACTTTCACAAATATTATTATTCTAAAAATATATAATTGCCTTATATCTAAGATCTCAAATTCCTCAAATAACATGACGCTGGGGTACCTAAAGGGCTTTTTTTAAAATTATTAAAATTATTTATTATTATATCACCACTACTATTTTTCATTGTAATGAAACAAAAAAGTTGCACAAAAAATCCATACCTACGTATTATTATAAATCCCTGTAATTACGTGAATAAAAAAAAAAACCTTAAATTAGTTACTGCCATCTATGAAAATAATAAAGAAGCTTTTTTCAGAAATGGATGAGCCGCCAAAAAATTATAAATTCAATCGTGTTCCAGGATACAACGATAGAACGATTTTTTTTGTGAATGGTACATAAATGTTGCACAATGCGGTAAAAACATTTTTTCTCATTTATTTCATAGGAAGAACTAAGACAGCTCGTTTCCTGCGAATCCAGAACCATGATGCGTCTTCTCCAAGCGGACGATATTGAAACTAATCCCGGACCTATATTCGCTGGACGCCGATAGATGACAGTAGCAAGCAAGAATTTATCACATTGACATGGCTTCGGATCTTGAAGAAATAAAATTTTACATTTCATATTAAATGTAGTTTGATGGAATATTCAAACGTACAACATGAATTATTAGATTTAAGTTTTAAAAAATCAATGGATTATTTGGAGACATTGTAACTCCATGAGTAGGTACGAAAATTGTAAAATGCGAAAAGAAAATTAGTTTATTTGAACTGCATACTCGTATATAATTATATTTTCATGGGAAATATGTAATAAAACAACAAATTGTATGCTTGTTTTTTGCATTAAAAGTACCTAATCGAAAGCTTAAGAGTTTTTCTCCAAAAAAACTTATTATTTATTAAAAAAAATATTTATTTAACGACCTTATACTACTATTATTATCATCACGCCATTTTCGTAGGTGTTGACAGAGAGGATGGACCGCCACACACGTCAAAAATTCATACATGTCATCTTGTCATACATGTCCTTCGGTTGTCTGCTTTTGACATGACCAGACTTGAGATTTTGGTTTATCTAAACATACCACGTATTTCTTATTTGTCCTCGTACTACATTACCATTCATTCTCGCCATATTTAAATTTTATTTTTTGTTTTTATTTTTATTATCTAAAACAAAACACATTATGGAATTTATACAGTGGTTACAATATGTCGGTAGAAATATATACTTTACATGTGTCTCAGTTACATTATGAGTATAATTTTATTATAACACAATAAAATTTACTCTAAGTACTAGTTTTAGTCACAAAAAATTTAGTGTTACCGTTTTATTATTGTACATGTTAGTGAGGGTAAGTATATATATTTAGGGTGTGTGATGGTGTGTGTATATGTGTATGGGTGTGTGAGTATTGTGCGTATCCGAGAGTGTGTAGTGAATATAAGTGGATTTATTGAACAGTGATTATCAAAAAATATCGGTTTTAAAAAAAAACCCTAATGAGGAAACCTATCAACCACCTTATCGATCGATGTAAAATTGTTAAGATTGTTATTATATCTCTTTTTCAATTTTTTCGGCATCCATTCATTCTACAATACGGAAATATTTATATGGAGTTAAATTTAGAATACGAAAGCTAATTTTGTTTTTTTTTCTTCTGATTATTTTAAGTGATACTAGGGTCCTAGGGTAGGTGCTATAGTAATTGGACATGCTATCTTAATTGGACATTTTAAATTTAATGGTCAAAAGTAAATCAATTAAATGCGTCCATTTAAAGAAAAAAACACACAAAAAAGTGTCTATTTTATAGTGGAGATAAATTCTTACGTTTATTTATTTTTGATAATTAGATTGAGTGCCCAATTACTACAGCACCCACCCTGCATAGTTATTATAAAATAATAAAAATCGTGTTGTAGTGATTAATGGGTGTGCCTTCTATGCAAGAGGTCTCGGGTTCGATTCCCTGTTAGTTATTGACATGAAATATTAATTTAAAAACGTATTTTTGCACTAGAATATTTTTCATAGTCCCTAGACTGGCACCCGAAGCCTCAGACTGATCATCTTACCTTCATATAACAGAAATGTTTAAGAAACGCTGCGATTGGTGTACCAATGCAGTGCCCTGTGCACCATTAGGTGCGGAAAGGGAAAGCCGATGATTTAAAAAAAATAATTTGATACCACTAATAATGAAAATATATTCCCATACTTCTAGACTTCCTTTTCCCCAGTGAAAATGTAATTGTCCTACTGTGAGTACAATCTTTTTTCTCTCCGGCTCGATAACAACTAAACTGTCACGGGTGATTTTGAAATTTTCAGCGCGATCGCTAACAAGTAACAAGTTATTTTAGCTATCAATAAGTCATTCCGATCCACTGTGTATGAATCAGTAATCCGCTGTGAATGAATCAATAATCAATCAACCGACAAGTGCCGATCTGACCACAGGATCTGATAAAGCCTGCCACGAGAGAGAAGTTCGAAAATTAAGTATGGAGAAATCCCAGTACAAGATGGGTTATTGCATTAATTTGTATTGGGGTTCAGTGGCAAAATAACTCAAGGTAACGAAATAGCAACGCCGCATTCCGCGAACCAGCAAAACCGCAATTTTCGAGCATCCATCTGCTATCTGACGTGTGGCGTGGTCTTAAGTCTTTATTTGTTTAAACAAGCGAGATAAAGTTCTTAACAAAACATTATTTTATAAAAATAACATAAAAAACGTGGTATCGAAAGACGATTATATACGGTGCCAGACAATTTTGATGAAAAAGTCTCTCGCAAATGCTTCCCCGATACTAAGCAAAAAAGACAATTGTATGTAGGATTGATTTTTCTTATCAAAAATCGAAAAAATCGATGTTTCGTGGTCCCGTTTTCGGCACCCCAAAGCTGAATTAATTTTATTTGTTTTTAGTAGAAAAAGTATTAAAATGAAATTATCCGTGTAAGTATCTTTTGCGTTTTTCAAAACTAGTGAGCATGCTGGTATACCGTACGTCCGAAGACAGCAGATAAAACTGAGAGTTTTCAAGGGTTTTTGCATGGTTCTATTTCTCCTATAATAAACAATTTATAAAAAACAAAACAATAAAGTCACGCCAATTGTAAAGATCAATAGTGAGTAAAAAATCATTGCTCTAATGTTATAATCCAGGGAGAAAAGCGAGACCGCGATTCCTCTTAAACAGACCAATTGACATTTTAAAAATATATATTCGTGAACACGTTTAATGAACTATAAAATTTTCAGGTAACTTTCCAATTTTCTATGTGCAATATTTTGTAATGTATTTTTGTTGGTAGGTTTTTGTCCCACATATTTTAAATCGAAATACAAGCGACGTGCAATGGAAGAGAAAAATTACATTTGCATGTAAATTCAGAGTAAATAAACTTTATTATTGTTTACATGTTTAATAGCGTGCAATTAATTAATATCCCCCCACCAATGGACCGTGAATATGGAGACAATTTAATAAAATTTATCCAAAGTAAAATAATAAAATTTTAATTCATCAGGAGGGTTCAGGCGAATAATAAACATCACGGGGTACAACCTACCAAACAGATTATAAAATAAAATAATGTATTTTTAAAATGTATTATTCATTCTGTAACAGGGATGAAAAATGCAGTTCTGTATGAGAAATAGAATCGGAATTCTGGACGAGTGTATTCGACTATATAGCTAATCTCAGGCAAAAATCCTGGGCAGGTGTTCCAAACGCTCTCGGGGCCGTATTATCTCGTGTATTTAAACACAAAATACACGAAAAAATATGTTTTCTCGTGCCGCGAGAGTTGTTCAGAAGAGCACCCGAGGACCACGATTATGAACGGCTATCTTTATAGGTATATAGTAATATGGATATTTATGAACGAAAGTGCGTATATTTGTATGAAAATTCAAAGTATATTCGTCGGTAACCGGTAATTCAACATATTTAAGAAAAAAAATTGTAAACGTATTATATTTTTCATACGGAAAACTTAATTATACTTTGTAGATAAAATTGAAGATAAATTTTAACTTCCCATCAGAATACGTACCCTGGGGTGGTATTCTAAACGCAAAAGCGCGCGTAGAAAACGCATTTTTAACGCGTTTCTACGTACTAAATATACGCTAGCGGAGCTATCTCTTCGCGCGCAGTCCCGTTCATAATACCAGTCCCGAGAACGGAAACCGCGTGCGAGGAAGTCGGCCTTGTAGTTTGGGGTAGACGTGGGTACTTCCTGTCATCGAGGGGATACGTATCACTTGATCTGCATCACCAAAGTGACCGAATCTTTTAAAAAGTTCAATTGGGTAGTCAATCGGGTTGTAGTCCCGTGGCTAGCGTATCGGACTCACGGCTCAAAGGTCGGTGGTTCGAACCCAATAAACGTGTAATGGACGGTTTCGGTTTGAGCTTGCAATTCTCAACCCAAGTACCTGCGGCCCGATGTATTGCTATAATATGTAGCTAACTTCCTGAACAATAATCATAAAATGGGTTTTCTCCGTATAACTCGATTAGGTTTTTACTCTTAGATATTTTTCCTTCTTTATTCAAATTCAAATCACGTATGAAATGTCACTTCCTGAATATTTTAGTTTTTTCCTTTTCCTCCCTTTTTCCTTCCCTCTTCCTCCATTTTTTTATCATAGTATAGTAAAGATATTTAGCCAATTTTTATTTCTGAAAATATATTTGTTTCAAGGTATCGGTTTGATAGTACCTACAAGAAAATGTATATACATTCATATTTATATAAATATATATACTATATAACACAAGGCTAACAAGGCTTATAAAACATTTATTTTATTGGTTGATTGGAAGAAATTACCATTTGGCAATAAGCCCGCCAATGTATAAATAACATTATGTACAAAAAGTTGAACAAATAAACAAGGCTAGCACAACGTAAAGGCTCGTCAGTACCGAAGAATGGCCAAAAGACACTTCATTATACAATTTCTGAAATTTTTAATAAGATTCCTAAGCAGATCTGAAAAGAAAATGTTGACAAAACATTTAAGAAAAAAATAATTCAATGGCTAATATGTAACAAGATCGATTACAATTTTTTGTTAACATTCAACTATTTTTAATTTTTGTACTTTTGTTTTGTGTGAAAAATACGTATGCTTATCCTTTAGTTCTTAATAATGATCAAATTACTTTTTAAATTTACGTCATTTCTTTAACTTTTTTCTTTGTAAAGGAAAAAAAGAAACCTGCTGACAAGCCGGTTTCGCGGCTTAGTAGGTTTCATATTTTTTCTTTTATATTTTCTGTTCATGTTTATATCTTCTTAAATAAAATAAAATAAAAGTATTTATACAAACATTTAAACGTTTTGCTTTAATAAAAATATTGTAATATCCCTACAATAATGTTCATACACCAGCGATTTTTTTTAAATTTAACAGTTTGAGTCGGTAGGACGCAATTGCCTTATGGCAATATATATATTGTTGTATAATTTGTGATGGCGCCATTTTTGTGAAAATCACCTCAAGGACGATGTACAGTAATAAGTATCCCTGCACGTCTTGCAGCTACAGAGCGCATGGACGATTGCGATTCCAGCTCGTCCTTTCCAATTATTATATATTTCGATTTTAACATATAGGAGCTATGATACAGCACGTCTTGCAGCTACAGAGCGCATGGACAGTAAGTAATCTAGCCCCCATTTACATTTTGTTTTCATTTGACAATGAAGTAAAGTGTTTGAATGATATTTAAATTAAATTGAACAAAAAACTAATTTAAAAAAAAATAGGAGTTAGATTATAACAAGTTTTCAGCTACTGAGCGCATGGACTGTTGAAAGTCTAGATCCTATTTGCAAAATTTTTGGTTGATAACATTTACATATTGAAGCAAGATTACCAATCGTCCTGCAGCTACAAAGCGCATTGACGAGTGGGATTCTAGCAACATAAAATTATGACAATAGATTTACAAAAAAAACATTGAGAAGAGTAGATAATCTGTCAAGTGTTCATATAAAAAAAACAATAAATAAATAAAGCACTCTTCCAACATTATGGTTAACGAAATAAAGAAAAATATCTTATATATACCCGCCCTTTTGCATATGTATTTATTTATTTATTAACGGAAATTGTCCATTTATACAACTTATAGGGTTGTAATATTACAATAAAATAATAGTTAATAACATTTTTTTTAATGAAAATAAGCATTCACAAACATAAGGGATATTAAGACAAGATCTGGAATATTTATTTAGTACTCGTTTAAATCGCTGTAAACTCAAACCCAAAAAGTCCAAATTTTGTACGTAAACTGAGTATGTATATAAACTGTTTATATAAATGCATTTCTTTTTATGTGTTAGATATAGAAAGGTTATGAGATGTTTACTCGGCCGTTTTTAATTATAGCCACAGAATTACAAAAACTATTCGCTTTCTGTTTCATATGGGGCCGATTCAGTCAATCGTGGATACCATACACAGAGTATGCATACTATTTTATTTGCACAGCAAACGAAATGTTACCAAATGCAGCTGCCGTCATATATCGCGGTGCATATACACTCCATACTGCACACTGCACACTGCACATTGCACACGGCGCAGTGCATAGTGAATACAATCAACATTTATTCCATACTCCATACCTGATACAAAATGGGACTTATACAAGGTATTATTACTATATTTAATGTTCTCATCATAGGGGTGAATATAAACTGCAAACATTCCAACTGTTTAGTTCATTCTAGATGCATAAATAGTATGTCAACAAATATTATTTTTAAAAAACCCAACGCTATTTTTTGTAGATGTGATCTACTTTTTTATCATGAAAAATTTATTTGATT
This sequence comes from Micrasema longulum, assembly GCF_059751315.1. Classification (NCBI taxonomy): domain Eukaryota; kingdom Metazoa; phylum Arthropoda; class Insecta; order Trichoptera; family Brachycentridae; genus Micrasema; species Micrasema longulum. The sequence goes on from NW_028278817.1 coordinate 10,120, forward strand.
TATTTTTTCTTTCCTGTAACAAAATAGTACATGGGACTCGCTTCACATTTTTTATTTAATATGCATAAATAAAATTTTAAAATAAAACCTTTTTTTACAGAATAAGGTTTTAAAATTTACTGTACTTTTTGATTAAATTAAATATTTTCAAAAAGGTTTCGAAAGTAGGTATAAACGATTTTTTTTTTTTTAATAAGCGAACCTCCTATCAATCTCTTTCCTATACCCTTTTCAATATAAATACTCATATTAAATTTTATCTTTTTTTTACTTAAGCACATACACACACGCATCCTCCTCATTATTAACACACGCACATACACATATATTCACATACACACACATGAATACAAACGTCGCACACATACAATTATGTAAACTCTTTTCTTTTATATTATGTTTTATTAGATATACAGTGTATTATTTGTTTGGCTCTAGTATTGTTAATAAATTTCTACCTTTTTTAAATGTAATAGCTGTTAAAACTCCAAATAACAATAAATAAATACAATTCCAGTGGTTGGCGTATTCACCAACCTTTGCTTGAGGTCCTAGGTTTGTTTCCTGGCAGGAAGGATGTGAAATATTGGTTTGAATAAAATATAAGTTCTAAACTTTAATATTTCACTGTTGGACTGGCATCTAAAACGTAAGACTGATGATCTTACCTTCTATGTAATAGATGATCGATATATGCATTGCAGGATTTGGGTTGTTAAGGGTCGGAGCTCTTACCTCAGTGGATAGAAGAAACGAGGTTGGCATTTAATGAGTTTTTGTTACATGTCAAATAAAGAATTAATTGAATTATGTCGCGCGAGTGTTACGGTGATGATGTTTTGAACTGACTGAGTTGACTCTTTGGGCTGACTGACGTCACCATGCCCTGATGTCTCTTTATAGGCCGCGATTCTTTGTTCTTCATGTTTCCATGCCGGAATGAAGTGTTTAATAAAATTCACATTCTGCAGGGCGTTGCTCTTATTTAGATGGACGTTTTATGTATAATGCTGTTATTCTCGCAGAAGATGAAATGTATTGTAATAAAAATAAAAACGCTTAGTTTCTTCTTGCAGTCGTTGGTCTACATATATTACAGTTGAAGTTCTAGGACCTACTATCCCATGCACTCGCCTATCCCTAGGCTAGATATGGTAATCAGTATGAGGATAAGGCTGATATATTTGGTTATGGACTTTATAAAACGTGTCTGATTTTTTTTTCTTGCAATATAATTGTTAAAGCTTTCATATTTGCAAACGGTTTTTTTTCATATTTATGATGTTCAGCTCGATATATAAAAATAAATTAGAACACAGCTATCTAACAAGATTTACATCTGTTGATGGCCTAGTTGTACAAACATTTGAAAATAAATATGGACAACGTACGTTGGATTATATTGTTCCAAAAATATTAAATATGGTGCCACTTGACATGAAAACATGTCATAATAAAAATAAAATTATATTTTTTACGTAAGTGGTTAGTAAAAATATTTTTTTATCTCTCATTCAATACATTTTTGTTATTTTCTTAGATAAACCTTTCCTTTTATTTCGTTCTTATTTTATTTACATTTTTGAGATCTTTATTTTAATCTTCTTCAAGTGCCTTGCCGGGTCCTCCGACGTTGGCGATCATTACGGCGAAAGCATCTGTCCTGCGCTACTTTAATATTTGTCAGCCAGGACGACTGTTTATTGATGTACTCGCCGTAGTGATTCCTGGGAAAAGATGACTAGAGTGGTTTTCTGTTGCTTTTTTTGGTGGATTTTTATGTCGGGGTTACCTTCCCTTAGCTGGTTGGTTTTGGTTTTGAGGCGCCAAAAACTCGCCTTTCATCCTCTCGTTATTTGCTGTGATCACACAATTTGTCCCCTCAGTCATCCAATCCATTATGACATGCAGGAGGCCTTCTTGACGTATTACATGGCCGATCCATCTCGCTCGCCTTTCGCTCAAGGTCTTGAGCAGGTGCTTTCCACCTTCAATTCTTTGGAAAACCTCTTCATTTGTAATGTGGTCTCTCCAGGAAATTCCTAGTAGTCTTCTATAAGACCACATCTCAAAAGCCTCTAGTCTTCGTTTATCTCTTTAGGATAGGCACCATGTCTCGCAGCCATACATCGATATACTCCATATATAGGTCTTGATTAGGAGTATTCTTAGTTTTAGGTCTATATTGTTTGATTCTATTATTTTTGACCTTTTATTAAATGCAAGTCTAGCTTGATGTATACGGCTGTCGACCTCGCTCTTAGACCGACCGTCCCATGTTATTTTGCTCTCGAGGTAGACAAACTCCTTGGTGTTCTTTAGTGGTATTCTCGACATCACTACTCTCATCTGCTGTTGCATTCGGCCTACAGTCAGTAGCTTTGTTTTGTCTTTATTTATCTTCATACTGTAGTTGTTTTGAAAAATGCTTTCCATAGTTGTTGAGGCCTCTTGCAGTTCTTCTTCACTTTCAGCAACTATAGCAATATCGTCAGCAAACCTTATCATATCCACCTTTTGCCCGTGTATCTTTACACCTTCTCTGTGACTCATTGTCTCTCTCAAGTCGTCAATCGCACCCTGTATATAAGCATTAAAAAGAACAGGTGATAGTGAGCATTCCTGTCTTACCCCTTGTCTTATAGTGGATTCTTTTGTATCATCGTCATATCTGATTATAGCGGCTTCATTCTTGTATATCGCCTGGATTATTCGTCTATCTCTATATTAATTTTCTTTAAAATAACGAAGAGTCTTTTCCATTCTACTTTGTCAAAGGTTTTTTCCAGGTCTATGAATGCAATGTATGTGTTTTGGTTTCTTTTTATTCTTTTTTCTAGTAGTATTCGTAAAGATCATATTGCTTCTCTGGTTCCTATACCTCTTCTGAAGCCAAACTGGTCTTTAGAAAGGATGTTATCCACTTTTGGTTCAATTCTCTTTAGGATGATATTAGTCAATATTTTTGAAGCATGGGATATAAGGCTAAGAGTTCTATGTTGGTCACATTTTGTCGTACCTGCCTTTTTTGATAATGTGACAATTAGGCATTTCTCGAAGTCCTCCGGTATCTTTCCAGTCTTATACATTGCCTGTATCACTTTAACTAGGGCATATGTGGTTCTTTTTCCTGCTGACTTAAAGAGTTCAGCCGGAACGTCATCGATTCCGGGTGTTCTCCCGTTTTTGAGGTTTTTTTGTGCTAGGTCAAACTCTTCTCTAATGATTGGATCTCCCAAATCATCCGCGTCTACCTCATTTTCTCTTTCTATCAATGTTTCATTGTCAATATTTTCCTTTCCATTGTATGGCATTTCGAGATATCTTTTCCACCTTTATCCTATTTGGTCTTTTTCAAATAGTATTTTGCCGTCTTCTCCTTCTATTGCATTACCCTTTCCAATTCTCATACCAAAGAAATCTTTCACCGCAGCGTGAGTTCTTTCTACATTTCCTCTCTTGAGGGCGTCATTAATCTCATCGCATTTATTCTGATAATAAGTTTCTTTTGCTATTTATTTTATTTCTTAGCGCTTTGTATTTCTCTTGTGATTCAGCTCTTTTATCGTTTTTAAGATTTCTTCTTTCCTTTATCATGTTTAGAATTTCATCGGTTATCCATTCCTTCCTTGCTTGGGGTTTTTCCTTGCCTACAATTTCCCCTGCTGTAGTTTTTATCTTCGCCTTTATCTCTTCCCAGATCGCATTCACGTTGTCTTCTTCCATTAGGTTACACTCTTGTGTCTTTTTCCTAAAGCTGTCACTGACCTCTTTTATGTTATGTACTTTTGTATCCCATTTGAAATTGTTTTCTCTTTTTTAATTTTTTCAGTTTTAAAAGACTTTAGGCCATTACCATATTATGATCGCTATCTATATCTGGACCGGAATAACTTCTACAGTCTTTTATTTGGTTTGGTTTTTTCCTATATTCAAGTAAATTGCTATTCTTTGATTTTAATTGTAGTACTTTACTCTATTTTCTTACTTTAAAAAAAATATATTTCTTTAAACTATTTTTACCTGGTTTTGTTGAATTTTTTCTTCTTAATAATATTTTTCAAAGCATCCAAACAAAATTATACATGTTAATTATTTTATACTTATTCAGTATTATGTCTGTACTCTTTTTATTTGGTTATTAACTAAAACTAATAACTAAGCACCCGATGTCACAATGTTAATGAATAGTTTACGTGGACAAAATATATTTTAATACTTTGTTTTCTTTATAATGTAATAAGAATATTGTAATAAGACTGTGAAAAAAAAAAAAAAAAGGTTAAGCAATTTTATCATTTTCATAATGTATTTTATATATATATATATTTGTATATGTACATGCACATGTTTTTTATTCATATTTATGTTCAATGTGTATTCTAAAGACAATTTATGCCTTGTATGTAAAAATAAATAAATAAGTCATTGCACGTCTGTATATCATCGATCAATGGACTATTCGTCATACAGTAAATACAGTGTCCTATGCACCATCGGGTGTGGACAGGGGTTCGATGATGATACTGACGTTTTTACTTTTTGAATCGGAGACTCAATTGCCTTCCACGTAACGAAATTGAACCAGATACACCGCAATTAGAGCGCGTTCACAGCGCTTTTACAGCGCTCTATTTATTTTATTTTAAGGTACAAGTACTTTTTAGAATATAAAATATGACATTATAATCAGTTCAGTTAAACAAAAATAAAAAACAATATTTAAATTATGATACATAAAAATAAAAATATGCATCACATGATAATGATAATTATATTGCAGTGACTTTAACTAGAATATTTCAATATATTTTTTTAAAGTATTATCGAAGGCATAATTTTACGTGGAAATAAGAGAAAATGTCGCAAAAATGTATGTGATTTAAAATGCTAGTATTTATTTTCAAAAACTAAAAAAAAAAAAATTGCTTCGGCTACTTTCATGTTTAATTTATTATCTTCAAATTAATACAAGAATTTTTAGCTCAACACTTAGTCTTTATTAAGATTCCATATACCTAAGTTTAGTCTACATTTGAAATGTCGTAATCTGCCGGTCTAAAAGTTACATAAAATTTTTTAGTTACATAAAATTTTTAAGTATATTTTTTAATAGAAATACCTTTAAAAAATATTGTTGTTATCTAATTTATGTTTTTTTATTTTTTTAATATTGCGCGATAAAAAAAAAACATTATTTTTAAAATGGCAAAATTGTATGAGTTCCTCGTTTTGCGTGCGTTTTGCCAGACTACAGCCTTAAGCTGTAAACACGCCACTTATAAAGCAAGTCGCAATAATTCCGTCCTACCAATTTGTCTTCGTACAATACTGTGTACACAGAACGCGGTACCGACACAGCCGGGCGTCGAACCGGTGCAATTTGCAGTTGTAAATTATTATCAAAATATTGAATGCGTATTGAAACGGTTCCGGAGATTTAAGGGGACCCTTTGTGCTCTACAAACGGCAAAACATCTAGTGAAACTCACTCAGCTCAAAACTACCCATGACACATGACTCAAAATGCACTGATTACAAAAAAAAAAACATCATAATATTCTCCATCATACCCTTTATCCGCATATATTGGTGTGTAGGGCACTGCAAACAATGCAGCAGATCACATTCATCTGTTTCATGAAGGTAAAGTAACTTGAGTTACAATTTCATTTTCTATCTTCTGTTTTCAAATTATGTTTCACCCATTTCCTTTTTATTTTCTATCCATTTTATCTCAGTTTCATTATATTACCTGTGTATATATTAATTTATAATGTATTTTATTAAACGAAATTAAAACCAACAAACATTACAAGATTGCAGTTTTATATAAAAACGAAAAAATAATAACGAAATTAGACATATTTTACACTGCTCATGAGAGAAGGGAGTTCGTTTCACTTTTATTTCTTATTTTACATTTTTTAAAGTTCCATACATGGGTATGGTAAATATGCATAAATTTGGCTTTCTCCTTATATTGTCTGAAAGGAAAATTGAATAAAATTTGAATTAATATACTTTTTGTGTTTACGTTTAAATCATTATTTTTAATACAAGATTATTCAATTTTATAAGAAAGCGTCAAAAATATAATGGCCATAAAAGCAAGCACTTGTATTGTAACTATGTAAATGAAAATTATTGATTAATTGTGTAAATGTTCAAATGCTTACATTTCTTTCAGATATACTGATAAATTATATATTAAGCTTCGCCCACTAGCTAAAACCATGCTGTTTTCTTTCAATAAATATTTAAACACAAATATATTTGGGGAATATAAATTTTAATGCAAAAGGTCTATCGAAAAATGCCATCACAATTCCGATGAGGCCAAAAAACCTGACTTACGATTTAAGCATAAAAACACCTATTTGATCAATATTTCATATCAACCATGTGGGGAATCAAACCCGAGACCTCTTGCATGGCAGGCAAATGCGCTAACCACTTGCCACGAGGCCGACATAAATAAAAAAATGTACCAAATATAATAAAAAAACTTATTGTAGGTACAAGTTTACAAAATGTAAAGAAATCCACTGCTAGTGTTTCTGGTCAGGAGCCGCCTGTGGTTCAATATTCTTGACGTAACGGCAGTCTCTTGACTGTGACGACTATAAATTCGTCCATTACGCGTCTGCAGTAAACGTGTCCCCTCGATACGATCAATTATTGCCTTTCTATTAACAGCTTGCACCAAATGTGCGAAAAAATTTACTCGGCCGTGTAATTGGCGATCGATTTGTAAGATATGAAATCTATGGGGATCCTCGTTAATGCCATAAATTTGGGAAATTAAGATTACGATAAGATAAGTACTTACCTAACGGAAAGTGTGATAAATAACAATCATTTAAATTTGCTGCAACAGAGAGGGAAAACATTCTTGAAAAGAGAATATGAAGGTCTAGACATTTACAGAGCTGTCATTTACCTGGAAAGCTGGACTATGAACCCCCGCTTACTAAAGTGATTATAAGTTCATGATTTAGCTCGTCGTTCTTATTCTCAAAGCATATTTTCAATTCCCATCGACAATTCCTCCTTCATCTCGGATGCGGCTCGATTGCGAAATCATCTTCCATCCACCGTTCCCGACTTAACACGGAATTTTTCAAAAAGTCGGAACAGAAAAAAATGTAATGAAGCATTTAACAAAAAAATAATAGTCTTGAAATATTTAACACTCCATACAATATGTACAGAAGAGAACTAATAGGCTTGATTCAGAATAACAGAGAAAATACGTTTTGTCTCTTTTCTCGCTCTTCATTCATAATTCATTTAATCATTAAATCAAATGCAACTTTCCACTATTACTTTCGTTCAATCATTCTTTACCGCTCCTTATCAATTCCCTTCTTTTCCTTCCCACTATCTCCTTGTTTTGTCCATATTTATCGTATTTTAATATAGTTATGGCCTCTTTGTCTCTCCTCTTTTCTGTCTATTTATTTATTTTTATTGAAAGATAAATAAATAGAGTTATTGTCAAAACAATAAGCCCCTCGATTACATGTAGTATATACTATGTATGTACGCATAAAAAGCCTATTAAATAAATAAAACAATAACTAATTACATTTATTTGTCTTCGCTTAAATTTAGTTGTTTTAACCGTTAGATTTAAAATCCCAACTTTGGTGTAATATGGGCTTAAAAGTTGTTCTGAATTCCGAAATGAAATATACAAATGACATAAGATAGGGGATAAAAACATTGTTCCTTAAGCCATCTGGATTTGAAAGGACTTCGCATTTTCTTGCAAACAACAAACACTGCAGAATATATCGTTTTGTTTTGAGTAATATCGTATTTAAATCACGTATTTTTCAACAGTTTCTTAAAAGCGTCAGTGGTTCCAAAAATGTTCAAATCTTTTAATTAAATAACACCCACACATAGTTTAAGCCTGTTCGATGATAGTTTTGGTAATGCGTTTGATAAAGAGTGATAAAAAGAATGTTTATCATTATTTGTTTTGTCTTCTCTATATACATATGGGAATTCCAAAAAAGTTATTAATGAAAACTGATTCCAGATCTTAGAAGGTAGCTTTTGATTTTGAGACTAATTTTAATTTCATCCATTTTAAGAGAAGACATGCATTTAGATTATTCCTAATTTAATTATTAAAAACCAAACTATTTATTTTATTTATTTATTTAATAGTAATATTTCATTTTTCTTAGTTTGGTTGCTGTCTTATCTACGTGTATGTTCCATCTATCGGAATACTTTTATGAAAATATTTAAAATTTAAATTTTTTGCCAAACATATAAATAAACGTTTGAATATGATTGTTGAACACATTTCCATGTCTACCGGTTTCGAGACGTTCCCGTCTCCTCATCAGAATACTAATTAAAATTACAGGCAAATCTATTTTTACCTAATTTTTTTCTCAATTGTCTTTCTGAAATTTATGTTTTTTCTATCTTTTCTTTTTTCATATCAAAATCAAAAGTATTTAATAGCTATGTTTTTACATGTTCATTATTATTTGTTTGTTTTGAAACTATGGTTCTTTTATTAATTGTTCTCATTTCTTATTTATTTAGGTACTATTTTTTTTCTCTCTCTATTTACAGCATACAAGTTTTGTTAATGTAAATTTAGTATCTCTACTTATTTAATTATTTGATTTACCTTTTAAATTAATTTATTTTTAAACCTTCATTCTTAAATTATAACAACAATAGTACAACCTCATTATAATATAGTACTTACAATATTTTCATTTAATGATATGAACAAATAATAAAAAAAGTGCATTCAGTAATACTACACATTTAAGAAAGAAGCCAGAAAATATATTCATAATCCTTTTTATGTAACACCCACACTGTATATTATTATTGTAATTCATATTTTGAATCAAAAATATTTACGATCATAAATCAATCAAATAATAAAAAAAAACAGATTGTTCTAAGACGTCCCTTTTTTTATGTACACATTTTTTTTACGTAATATAAAACGCTGATTTAAATATTATATATTAAATATTTATATTAATATTAATATATAGATATTAATGTTTTTTTTCTGAATAAACCAAAAAAAAAGTATTTTTAAATGACCCGCTAAGGCTCTATTTTTTATCTTTCATCAGATGGGAATTAGAGGATATGAAAAGAGTTTATAAAAAATATTCTACAACACCCGGACCAATTGAGAAAAAAATATTTGTTGGATTTTTTCGATTCATAGGCTGAATTTAATTAAAAAAATATATTTTTTACAGTAAAAGCGTACCCATATAGATACTATATTTACAATTTGTATATCAATAAGAAATATTTTTTTAAAATTGAATGACATGTCAACAATGCAAATGCAATTTTTAACACTGTACAGTGTGGAATCCTCCATTGAACAAATTTACTTAGCGAGGAGGATTCTTAAATTAATTTTGAACGCATTTTTTTTTGTGTTGTGATAAAAAAGCTGTACTCATTTCGTGTAAAGATAAATATTTTTATTTTAAACAAATGTTAGTTTTGATAGGCATCGTATTTAATAATTTGCATGAAAATGTTTAGAATGTTTTGACAAGCATTTCAGCCGCGCTGTCCAGTAGCTACAAAGACAATCTGTTTTACTTTAATCTGTTCAAATCGTTTCGCTCGTCTCGCGTAATGCTATGGGAAAAGGAAAAATGTTGAAACAAAGTGATGAGCGGGATTACTGCGAGGTAATGAGGATATTAGGGAGGGCGGGTGAGTGGAAAGTAGAATGTTCGGGGATGGGAAGGAGGAGAGGAGACCTGATAATCCGGGGGCGAATGCCGTATAGATATAGATATAACGCGAATATTTTTCAATTCAGCCTTAAGCAGTTAATTAATAAACACTATTCATTTAACGTTAGATTTTTCCATTTTTATGTAGGTGTGTTATAAACTAAATTATTTGGTAGATTTCAACGTATTTATTTATGCAATTAGCGCTTTCACCTTCTAACGGGTATATTTAAAATTGTAAATATTATGAAATGTTAAAATCACTAATCAAAATATTATCTTGAGCAAAAAATTTTGCGGTGTTATAATGAGGAAGTATTTTAGTACTTTATCATAATGAAAATCATAAATGGGACACGTTAAGTATATAGGCGGCCTCCGTGGTGTAGAGGTCAAGACGCTTGACTCACGCACGGAAGGTTCCGGGTTTGATTCCCGGTGAGAACACAAAAATTAAAATGTGATTTTCCTTAAGCCTGGATGTTCTGTCATGTAATTCAGCACTGTAATTGGGCATCCTGGCATGTTGTGGTGCAAAAATAAAATAAATAAAAATAGATAAAATACATTTTCACTATTTTATTAAGCACCTACATTTTTAACAAGTTTATTTTATTATTATTATTATAGTTGGATAATTTATACAGCACCATTTCTGAAAAAAACGCCTTAAAGACGCTGTACAAAAAATAATATCCCTGCATGCACTTACAAATCATCGACAGTCCCAGTCAGTTCAGATCCCAACTAAAATCCCACTTCTTCAAACTATCCTACCCTCAATTTTAAATCTGGAAATATAATGTATCACTTAAGTTTAGTAAGAATGTAAGTTTAGATATACAATTGTAAAGCGCCCTTGAGGTGATTTTTTACAAAAATGACACTATATAAATCAGCCAAAAAAATATTAATATTGCAGCTACAGAGCGCATGGACCGTAAAAATCTAGTCCCCATTTACGTAATGAATTTGACAATTAATAATATTAAAATAAATAGGTATGTTAAAAAATATAAAAATAAAAATAGGAGTTAGATTATATTGAGTCTTGCAGTTACTGAGCGCATGGGTGGTTGAAATTCCTGACTCTATTTACAAAATGTATGTATTTATTAATATTTACATATTGAAGCTAGATTATAAATACATTAAAAAGTGACACATTTTCACAATTTTTTAACGAACGATTTTCACAATTTTGTATGTGGATTTTCGACAAATTTAATAGATTCATTTTTAAAAATTTTTGTAAGTCCATTTTTCTAAAACTTTTTTCTAGGTTTCTTTCACAATTTTTATTTGGTACATTTTTCACAATTTTAGTAGGTACAATTCTACAATTTTATGAAGAATGTTTTTAACTATATTACAAAGCTAATTTTTCACAAGTCTATGATGAACGTTTTTCACAATTTTGATAAGTACATCATTTTTTCAATTTTTTCATCATTTTTTTATGTACATACCTACCTAATAAAAAATAATACTGACAACTGGTGTGTGCCGGCTAGTAATCACATAGATATGGAATTAATGTCGTAGACACACATAAAAATGAAAAGAAATACTTATGTTTGTATATATCTTTCTCAGACGACAATTTATATAATTTATATTTTTTCATTATTGAATTTCTTTCTTTTGTAATGCCATAGGTTTACAGTTAATATGAATAGTAATGGAACAAAATGACAAGAAAAATCCCACATAGACATGGCCTGTGCCATGGTTAAATCAATTAAATTGAATATTTGATCAATATTTCACATACACACATGCCTGCAAACACGTTTATAAAAAATACACAATATAAATATTTTAGTACAGAAAACAAAAAAAAAACAGTTTCATATTTTGCCAGTAATTTAGCTGATGAAATCAAGGGCATCTCGTTCCATGACCCATTTTTCAGCATATTTTTTACAGGTGTGATTGGGTAAACTTTTCATGTCTTTAGTAAATACATTGTTATAGCCTGGTCTTAAATGTCTGAACACGTATCGTAATTTTTAGGTTTGCGCCATATTTTCTATATCTAAGATGAAGTTAGTATAGAAATAATGTGCGCTTTTATTAAAGGTCATTGACTGGAATATTGTCATAATTATTCATTCTAGCAAACTATTCAATACATCTTACATAAAATGAGAAATAACAACCAAATTAATTTACAATTTGAACTTGCTTTTCGTGTAAAAAATATTAAATTTGAAAAAGCACCCCACGAATAGGAGATGTTGACCTTGCCATAAATCGAACCCGGGACCTAAAGTATGGTAGGCGATCGCACTAACCAACACACTACGACGTAGACTTATTTCAAATTGATTCATTTGCCGGGACACGAAGGTACCTACTTGGTTGTAAAATGTGTATTTTTTGCAACTCAATAAACACATTACAATTAGTGAACCCGTGTAGTGTCCTATGCACTTCTTGTTCTGGATAGGCGAATGCATTTAACATGAATGCCGAGGTGTTGATTTTCTCACATTCGAAGCATTCAGCACAAGACGTTTGAATAAAATCCCGCCAAATCATTCGTCAGCGCGCCGCCAGATGGTGTTAGCTACCAGCAAACTCCGCCTACCCCAGGGTGACAAATAATGGGCATTACGAACCACCCTAAGAAAAGACCACCCTCAAATCTCAGAAGAAGGCACCCGTTTTGCGAAAGAACCTCTCGACAAGATTAGAAAAATTGATAGTTATTTTAGTAGAGATGGAAAACGTTTTTGAACTCATTTTTAAAACAATCACGCAGATTCCCCGCAGCGGTAGCCAGAGAGAATATAACACCACATCTCTCTGTTTTGTATAAAAACCTAATACTCTCTACAACCATCATCTTCTCATGCACTTACGCCGATTATTCCGATTTTTGACACGCCCATCTTCAAGTATTTGCTAAATTTGGTTATGCATGGTCTTTTTCGGTCTTTCTAGTTTTTTATGTTTTTTTTTCGCTAGCCATTCGCTCTGCGTGTCAAAACTAACACAACAACCTTAAAAAAATATGTTTGTATGCCCTGTTGATAATTTCAAAATAAAAATAATTAAAAAAAACATAAAAAACATGAACAAATTAAAAAAATCTGAATATTTAAATCGATTGAACATAAAGTAAATCCAGTTGTGTAGTGGTTGTCGCGTTCACCTATCGTATTTAGGGTTCCGGGCCCGTATTCTATTGGGTTGTATTTATCTTTAATTTTATCTACAAATAAAAATTAAGTTCTCTGTATAAAATACGTTTACAATTTTTTTTCCAAACATGTTTAATTACAGGTTACCAACAAAGACTCTTTGAATTTTCGTACAAATATACACATTACCGTACATAAATATCGATGCTAGTTCATACCGTCTCGATAAGTACCGATGCGTTTAAAATCGCTGTCCTGGGTTCGATTCCTGGGTGGACGAAAAATATTGATTTGAAATGTTGTTAAAACTACCAAATTTTATTGTTTCTGGACTGGCACTTAAAGCGTAAGACTGGTCATCTTACCTTCATGTAACAAATAATCAAGCTACGCTGCGATTGGTGTACCAATGCTGTACCCTATGCACCATTAGGTGCAGAAAGGGAATGATGATGATGTCGATAGGTAATTCTTAATCTAATCTATTTACTTGAGAGATAGCATTTTTTTTTTAAATATATCTGGACCCCTGTATTTAGTAGCCTTACGTGTCATGTACAAGGCTACTCGGAAAAAATCGGTTTTGTTTGTCTTGGAAATGGGATGTTTGATCACTGATTTTGGTTTTTTACCTTATGAGTCCAATCACCATAGTTGCAAAGTCTAAGAACAATAGCGCGTGATAACTACTTTTAAAGTGTGGATATCTGTTAAGGATATTCCATCTTACCAGCATTCTGCTTCAAGATTATAGCGTTAATTAATATAAATGATTTGAATGAATATGAACTGCTTTGAACTACGCCAAAAGTTCTTCCGAATCAACCAATGTTAGTTCCAGTTCCCGGGAAGCCAACATATCAATCAGCGGAATTCACAGGTGGAGTAATTTTAAAATTACAACACGGGCTGTGGTCCTGTGGTTAATGTCTCGGACTCACGGCTCAAAGGTCCGTGGTTCGAATCTCACTCTACCCCAACTTGATTCCTATTTTCTAATAGTGAGTTATTTACAACTCGTTGAAAATGGCCCTCAAAATTGTAAATTTGAGTAAATGATAAGAAAGAAAATATTTCTTTTTTTTAAAAACTGATAACACGAAATTAAAAAAGATTTTTTAGTAAGTGACATAGTCATAAAGTATTTAAAGATATACATATTTTTTTAAACCACTAAACTTCTCTTTTAAAGCACAATATCACCTTTTGACATTTTCCCCAACTTGCATACAGAAAAATGGTAATAAGTACTCTTAACCCCATTTTGTTTCAAATGACTAGATTTGAAGAGAATATGGGATTCCAGACATTACAACATAATTTATGACCTCATTGGTTAGTTGAGGCGATCACTTTACACATTTTATAACATTCATGTTTTAAAAAATATATCGAAATTGCGATAGAGACGTCATAAGAGCAAAATTTTAAGTTACTATTTTTTATCGTTTTACATATAAGTGTTCATTATTTTATTATTAATTATAAATATGTACGCGAAAGTATGTGCATTAGTGTATGCGTATTTATTCATGTGTGTATATATTTGCATGTTCGTGTGTGGGAGTGTATGTATGTATGTGTATGTATGTATGTATATAAACGTATGTATGTGTATATCTTTTTTATTTTTTTTATTATTATTAATTTCATAAAAGGTACATGTTTTTTTTTTTAATTCTATACATCTCTACTTTTACACATCTATCACTGTAACTCTCCAAAACAGAGACTAACTCTTGTGCTTGGAGAGTGACTTACACTGTTGTAGTTTTTTATTGTTTTATAATTTTAAATACGAGTACACGAGAAAAAAATAAAAACATGGGATATATAAAGAAAAAACATAAAAAAATAATATATTTATACTAATTAAAATTCAATGTATTTTTTACACATGTTCAAAAAATTTCTTTGGATTTACCCTAAATTTATTTATTGATATATTATTAACAGTTTTTAGTTCATTGGGAAGATTATCATAATTTTTTACTCATTTGAAGACCATATATTTTGACCATGACTTGTCTGGAATTTATGAACTTTAATATTATGTTGGTATCTGAGTGACTTATTCATCCCAAATTCTTTTATTTTTTCTTTTTTGTATTTTTGTATAAAAGAATTTATTTTATAAAAAGTGTCTATTGTATGAACCTTAAATATTTTAAATAGACTTTCCGTATTGAATGTTGAGGGTTTCTTTAGAATTACATTAATAATTAATCTCTGTACTATTTTAAGAGGGTATATATATGGATGTGTGTGGGTATGTAGTATGTATGTATGTATGTTGTATGTGTACATTTATATGCATTTTTATTTCTTTTTTCATAGTTTTATATTTACTTACTATTTCTTCTTCTTCTCTTCCTTCCCTATTTTTCCATCCCACTTCCTTTCACCCCTAGCGAACTGTACGTTTTTTTTCTTTATATTTGTGTTCCTTTATGAAACCCATAAATGATCTTGTTATTTGTTATTTTTAATGTATTATTTATTACTATGACTGTGTTGATTTAAAAAAGAAATAAATAAATTCATCAATAAAAGTGTCAGCTCTTAAACTTTTAAAATAATCAATCATATTTAAACGTCATCGATAGAATGGTGAATGTTTCCCAATCTGAAAAGTGGCACCTTAAACCATTCATTGACTTTATTAATCTTAAACAAAGATAAATACGTTTGTTTTTTTTTATTAATAATTTTAAAATTTGTGTACCTATGTAGTGCCTTATACATTATAAGAGTGAGATGGGAAAAAGTAGAAAAGAAAGAATATGATTGTTTGTTTAATTTGAAGTTCGCAATGTTTCCTTGTTTGACGATTTGAAATTTAAACATATACCCCTCACACTTCCAGCTTTCTTTGATCGCCCCCCCGATTCCCCCTCCCAAAATTCTCCTTACTACGTGTTCTTTCTGTTTTTATATTCAACACTAAAGCTTTCCTAATATTTTATTCGCCAGTCATTTTTAATAGGGGAACGTTCTTGCAAAGTGGAAGAAAAAGCGGAAATATGTAAATATTTTAATAATAGGGTTATATTATTTTATTCCGAAATTTTTTTTTTTAATTTTTTTTTACAGAAACAAATAGTCAACAATGATTTAATAACACAAAAAAGATACGGTTTAAGGACAGACCAGCGAAGTTTCTAAAAGAAAAACATACATATTAAATTGTGGTACAACAAAAGGGTGTGTTTATGTGTATTTGCATGAGAGTAAGTGTATAGGTGTGTTTGCGTGTATCTGAGAGTAAGTGTTCAGGTGTGTGCAAGTGTGAGCATCATTAAATAGCAAGTGGGATCGAATCGCAGCCAGAAAAAATCAGTCGCGTGTTAAATATATCAATAGATGAAAAAAAAAGCATTATAGTTATAGCAAGAACGATAGAAGAAAGAGTGTTGTGCATAGTAAGTGCTACAGATTGGCAGATGGAATACATACTTATTTCTTGTCACGTGAAAGGGGAGATTGAAATTAATTTGGAGAAGAGGTTAAAAGAGTCTACTTTATTATTTAATAATTTATATACATAGTATAATTCAGATATAGTGCGTCTATTTTCAAAGGTAAAAAATCCATTTTGTTGAGCAGATTGGCTGTAAGTGCATAGCATTTTATTGTTTTTATAATCTAGGTTTTTTAAAAAAAATCGTTTAACATTTTCAATCCTTTCTATGTTTGTTATGTATTGTAGGCTCAACACAACGGATGCAAACTCCAAGTTACTGCGTACAAAAGTGTTGTATAAAGTTTTCAATGTGCTTGGTTTTTTAAAGGGTTTTTACCATCTTAATTTTTTTGCGCCCTGGATGCAGAAAGAAAAATGAAAATGGTAATGGAAGAGTATTAAAATATATAAGGAAATATAGTTATTTGCAATTGATTGTAATATTTTGGCGTTTTTGTTTTATTTGTTTTTTTTTCTGTCGTATTTCAAATCGAGCTACCGATCGCTTCTCCTTAGCACCTTCAAAAGAGTGCAAAAACAGCTAACTGCCTGACAAATGTCGTCCGATTAATCTACACCCCCCCTTCTCTCCTCCATCATCCCACACCCCTCTCAGGAAGAAAAGAGAAACCCTCCTCTCACCCCACGGAAGATCTAAAGCCTTCTTGAATCCCGCGATAGGTTCACCAAGCGTCTTAAAAATCTGAAATCGTTATAAATTCTTCGCCATTCTACAATTTTTTGTTGGAGTAATCCAAAGAATTAAAAAAAACAAAAGCTTGGTAAAAGAACTGTTTTGTGTCCGGGCTAATGTAAAATTGTGTTCAGTGTGTAAAAAAGAACCAGAACCCCCAATACGAGTGTCTTCGACTAGATAACTACTCTTAGGTAAACATACGTACCAAACTATTCAGCAACATGGTGCCTTCTTGAGGGTTAAGAGGGACTAAGAATGCAACGTGTAGGCAAAACTAGTTGAATAAAAAAATCATCAAGATAAAGTGCTGAAAAAAAGACGAAGCGAATTTTTATTTTGATATTTTGAAGACGGTAGTTAACAATAAGAATTAAAAATATTTCTAATTGAATTAAAAAACTCAAACCCAAACTGAAAGTAATGAAAAAAACAACGTCCGATTTATTAAAAACAAAAAAACATCGGTAAAAAAATATGATTGAGAATAGGACATCTTTAAGTAATTTGAAAAATCTTAATTAAAAATAATTTTAACAATGTTTGATTATGTCCAAATGCTTGCAGACTGGCTGGATTTCCTCCCTGGGGAGTTGTTCGTATTTAAATTTATTTCAACAGAGAGGGAAAATTTTTTTCTGAGAAGGGCCACGTGAGGTTTCAGCTCTTTTACTTCACAAAAGTCAACAGATGGAAGAGTTTAGGAAATGTGGATGTTCAAACATGGGCAGAATGGTGAATGTTACACAGTGTGTAAAGCGGCCACTTAAACCAGCCAATGACAGGTCATAAGCCCTGTAAATGCCTAGACTTCCATATTCCCTTCTCAGAATTTTTTTTTCCCTCTCCGTTGAAATAAATTTAAATATGAACAACTCCCTAGGGAGGAAATCCAGCCAGTCTGCAAGCATTTGGACATAATCAAACATTGTTGAATTACTACCTGGTAAAAGAAGAAGTATAAAAATTGGAAAATTGTTTTCAGGCGTTGCCTAGTAGGTGATTTGTTTCAGCCGGATGAATCTCACCCACGTGATAAAGGTTTCAGCTCTTTTACTTCACAAAAGTCAACAGATGGAAGAGTTTAGGAAATGTGGATGTTCAAACATGGGCAGAATGGTGAATGTTACACAGTGTGTAAAGTGGCCACTTAAACCAGCCAATGGCAGGTCATAAGCCCTGTAAATGCCTAGACTTCCATATTCCCTTCTCAGAAATTTTTTTTCCCTCTCTGTTGAAATAAATTTAAAAATATTTTTATTCAAGCTTGATTGATGGATCAGAACTCTAATACTATTGACACAAGATCCAAAACCTCGATTTTCAACAGTTTTCCACCAGTAATCCGCATTTTTTCTGAGACCTACAATACGGCACGGTGTCGCAGAAGTCCATCCTACCGAGAAAGTCTAGCAGCAGCGAACATCCTACTCGCACTATAATCTAAGGAAAGAAAGTAATTGAAATAAATGTTTTATAATACTTATGATTATTGTATTCTAAACCTTTAAGTAAGACTGGTTACCCCACCCGTGCATATTTTATCTTTCTTTTTCTCCATATTTTCCCTTCCTTCGTCCTTCAGCTTTGCAGCAATATTTTATTGGCAATCTCCTTGGATTGACACAGAAAATGCATATAATCAATCTCGATAAGGAATATTAATATAACTTCTTTCTTACTTCTTTCAATGTTTCATTTTCATATGTCATAAAAAAGGAACGCTGAATTGGCTAATATAGAAAACAAAACTCTAGATGTTGAGCAAATTGTTTGTGTATGAAATAAATGAGTAAAGCAATAATAAAAAAAAATTAAATGAACAAAAAACAAATTTGAAAAAAAACAGATTATCATACCATTTACAATTATCACAGGCTTTTTTAAATTTCGTAAATATACATTGTTTTCAATTTTATAAATGCTGATAATCCCGGTCAAAATAATATTAAGATTACATTTTTTAACAATACGGAAGATCAGTGCTACGCGAAAATAACATTTGAAAAATGATTTTTTACACGCGTTAAAAATTAGAGCGAGGTTGTCGATTTTTTTAAAGTTCGAGATTAGCAATTAGCAAAAATTAGCAAAAATTGACAAATCAGCTTTCCTTCCATACTTTTACTTTTGTTTGCTTTTTATAGTTCTTGATATTTTTTTGTTTTTTATTATGTATTATTGAATTAAGTACTCACTCTAATTTGGTATATTATTTATTACTCCCATTTTTTACTAAAGTATAGAATGAGTTTCTAGAAACCATATCTTAATTATCATTTTAATTTGGTTTTAATATATACATATGTATATTATTTTTCTATTGGTTTCAATGATACTATTATTTTGTTTTTTTTCAATACTACTACATTTCACTATTAAACTATTATTTTGTTGATTTCAATGATACTATTATTTTGGATTTATATATGAATCTTAATTTGTATAATTCATATTTCAATACTTTTATCTGGTCTTTATTTTTACATTGTATACTTTGGATTTTTGTTTATTTCAATCTAGTTTTTCTGAATTGTTATCACAGGTCATAATAATTTAATCTATTTAATTTTTCTATGTGTTTTTTATTTTAATTATTATGGATTGACACGGGAACAGCCTAAAAAGCCGTAAAAAATTCATTAATATTGAAGAATAAAAAAAATTATATTGAAGAATAAAAAGAAAATTATAGCGCTATCTATGTTGTTATGATAGATTTCCGGTTTTCGGGCCACCTATGTTTTTCGACGTTTTACATATTTTGACGTTTAGCGGGTACCTACAGCTTAGCGGGTACAGGGTTCTACTTTTAAATGTCAGATAGATTCACTTGCATAAACTCGACACGTTAAGTTTACGGCATAGTTTGACGAACTATTAACAAATAAAAAAATATTTAAAAAAATCACTGAACTTCCTCATTCAGTTACTGATTTGAAAATTATTATAATACCCAAATATTTCACATTCATTGGTCGACACTGATGACTTAAGGTGTTTGTGTTTGTCAAATACGCTATCCGCTACATTAAAAAGTGGATCGAGTGCTACTCATATGTACACTGTATAGTGTGATGTTTTTTTTAAATTAACGAGATGTTTGCCAAACAAAACATTCGAGTCATTACAATCGTTTATCCGCCATATTGTGAATGTGTTTACTTAAAATATCGCGAAACACAAAATTAGGTGTGCACATGTCCATATTTGTATAAAGCTCACACCAATGGCAATGCAAGGAATATGAAGGAAAATATTAATAAAAGAAATGACTTCGCGAGATTTACACTCGGAGTAATGCTACGCGACTTACCAGAGGCAAACTAGAAAATATATATCATTAACATATCCCAATAAGCATATTCAAATAAAAAACGGACAAAAATAAAGTTTGGTACAAAATGATATATTTTAGTACACAACTGGGTTATTTACGTGAAATTAATATGTAAAAATTTTCGAAATTTAATGAATGCGACAGTCAATGCCCGGAGTGATAAGCTTATTTATTTAAATTTTCACGATTTACGTTATTTTTTTTTTTGGGCTAGAAAGCAAACTTATATAATACCATTTGCGTCATTCTTAACAGACATGCATAAATTGCAACATTTAAAACATAAAAAAAACGAAAATGTGGAAGTAAAGGATTTTACAGGGCTTATAATTTGTCATTTTTTAAATGTTTTATTTATTATTTCATTTAAAATTACATTTATTTACAAATTCATGAACTATATTTAAAAAAAAATATATAGTAACATGGAATACAATATAATAATAATCCAGAAGTAACAATGCAATTTATTGGTTGGTTTAAGTGACCACTTTTCCCACTGTGTAACATTATCACTCTCCCTAAGCTTAAATATTCAAATTTTCTTAACTCTTCCATCTGTTGACTTTTGTGGTGTAATGACAGATTATAAACCCTGGAAACACCTAGACTTCCATAATCCCTTCGTCAAAATGTTTTTCCCTATGTTGAAATAAATTTCAATCTTTATATCTCCCTAAGATGTAAAATCCTACCTTGTGTACAAACATTTGGGTTTACTTAAATTATTGTCGATGAATGTTGTCAATTGTATTTATACCAAAAAACACATTTTTAAAATGTTTTAACTGTTACATTATAACATGATATTTTAACTAAATAACATTCTTAAAACTTGTAAATATTCGTCAATACAATTTCAACAATTAAAATAATAAAATTGAAGTGATTTATTTACAGATAAATCTAGCTGAAATAAATATAATTACATTTGACATCTAAGTGTTTTTTTAATTATGTGCCCACCTACAGAGGGCGGGTGCTATAGTAATTTGACTTTCTAAATCTAAGGGTCAAAGGGAAATAAATTTAATGATCCGTTCATTCTAAGAAAAAACACAAAAAAGTGTATGTTTTATGGTGGAGATAAACTCTTACATTAACTTATTTATGACTATTAGATTTAAAGTGTCCAATTACTATAGCATTTCCATTTAGCTCCCACTCTTTATATATTAAAAATAAACATAAATAAACACACTACCATATAATTAAGAATAGTCCAGAAACTGCATACGCACATCAAACAGAAGGCGACTAAACTACTCATAAGTGAGTAGGTTTACGTTTTGACGCATTAGTTTCTTTGTAGACGTCGCTCAATACGCAACTCCTGATTTGAATTCAACTAGGCCGTGTTGTGTCCTTTTTAAGTGTAGAAATACTGCTAGGATCTTAAAGAAACAGAATGCAATCACATTTCATGTGTAATTAGCAAATGAATGTGTATGTAAAAAATACATTACTTAAAAATTGAATTATTTTTCCACCTGTCAGATTGTCAAAGAAATAAAATGAACATTTTGTTGGTGTTTTTTTTTTTTTTTTTACATATTTATTACAGCAATTTACAATGAATTATTTATACAACAAATTAATTAAGTTGTAAAAGTAAACATATATATTTTTTATTTTTGCTGGTGGTTCATATAAACTGCATAATTAGAGATAGCTTCCCCGTCCTAAGGCAGAATTTGATGTATTTTATAATAATTTTTAAAAAAAATTACAGTTTTACTATTATGTGTGCTTTTTCAGTCTTAAAAGTAAATAATAAATAAACAATTAAAACATAAATAATACTGAATAATCTCTATATCCTAAGTCCTAAGTCACTAGTAAAACAAGAAATCAGCTTACGTTCTTCTACATCGGACAACAATTTCTCTGACTCTCTCCGATCAATATGGATTAAAAATGCGGTCAACACCTTCCTCAGCCTTGTAGCCAGGGTAGTATATTTTTTTACTCTACTTTGCTCATCTGAAAAGAGAACTGATGAAAATTGGATCTCGGATTAAATAACCCTATCGTAGACATTTAACCGACATTATACTTAAAGATCAAATTTACCATGATATAAATATTTCCGTTTTATGTAAATATTTTTTTTATATTTTTAGTTTAAAGTTAATTAATTCAATTACTCTTACTAAATGACCCTTTACTTATTTACTCTGTTATGTCATTAAATATTTCCGCGTGCACGAAAAAAATTTAGAGAAATTAACACATTATTTTTTTTACCTTACATTTGCGTTGTAATTATATTTTTTCCCACCGTGCAACATTACGCGGCGGCATCACGAATGCGCGCGGCGAAAGTTAGGCATAGTGGGGGAATCATTAGACACAGTCCGATGTATTCAAATATGATTCTTCGCTCCTTCTGGACTATTCCTAATTCTATGCACACCACCTTTTTAAACTAATACATTGTGTTAAGCATTATGTTATAGCAAATCAGAATAAGATTTGTACATTTTGTATTTTCTAATTCGTCCCTGTAACAGGATTATATAGAAGCTGTTACCCTCGACAAATGAGGTGCGGGACTCAGCTGTGTTGAAAATATCCGATTAAATGACCCACATATAAAATAAACGTAATTACTATTTGTTACATTGGGTACTTAACGTACTATAATAAAAACATTAAACTTAAATGTTCCATGAGTATAAATTATTAATATAACTTCAATTTGGTCTCAAATTCATGTTTTCGGGAATAAGCTATCTTTTTTTAAGGTAAACTTAAAACGGGGAATACGTTCCACACAATACCGAGTAAAAAAAAACATCAATTATGGATTTAAAAAATTAATTTAAAAAGTTTTGTGTATTGTTTATTGTGTCGTTTTTTTTTTTATTAAATATAACATGTAATCAAAATACTTTAAAATTACAAAAGTTAATGGTTTAATAAATTATGATACAACCTCAGAGTAATAATGCGCCAAGCTATAGAGGAGCTCAAACGTAGGAAAACTATTCTATGACTACTGGGTATTAAATTAGCTACAGTTCGCAGCAAAACCATGCGCTGTACTCAGGTCGAGAATTGCCAAATGAATATTAATTTGCATCGTTAATAATTTTAAATATGTACCTGTGTATTTTTTATTGCAGGGTTATTCCAATTTATTTTTCTATAATTTATTTTATTAAACTTTGAATACATGTGTGGGTTTATTTTTTTTTTTATTTATTCATTTTATTCACAATACACTTATGTTACATTTATTGAGACATAAATCACAATTGCATGGAACCAAAGTCCTGTGTTGAGTTTGTTTGTTTGTCCGTTACATCTCCGAAACGGCGGGTCGTAGCGGCCTGAAATTTGGAAACGTCATTTTAGATGCGAATTAAAGGTTTACATTGCTATTTCGAGTATAATTTGAATTGACCTCTACTCGATAAAAATTCAAACTTTTATGGATGCCTAGTGCGGCCCTGCAAATTCACCTCCTAATTGAGAAAAAATAGTATCTGAAGTAAGTATGTTGTATGTTGTAGGAAAGTTTTTAAGCAACATAATACACGTGTCGGGACACTGAATGCCAAAAATCAATGTAAATCATGGGAAAATATTCAAAATCAATTACCTGTGAAAACTGACTCTTTTAACACCTTTGAGGTTACTACTGCTGCAACCAAACATACTGCGATTCACCATAGTGGATTTGTATTTATTAAACGTAAATATCCAAGTTATTTAAAAACAAAGCCAAGCACAGCTACAAAAGCATCAGATCGAACGGTTATGTTTATGTTGTCAAACAAAACAAAATGGCCACCAATTGATTTCTAAGCAACAAACCAACATCGCTTGCGTTCTATGAAACATAGTGATAAGGCTTCTCTATAGGTTCACGCATTATTAATCGGAAGATACTACCATGTAACATGTTACTACGTATTACGAAACGTTAAATTATTGTTACAAAAAAAAATGGACTGTCTTATTTCGAGTAAAACGAGATTCCATTGTGTTATTATTATTGAAAAATTTTGTTGGAATTTTTTAAGCAATTATTATAGAGTAAATAATAAAGTAGTAAATACTACAACACGTCTTGCAGCTACATAGTGCATGTGCGGTAAGAAATATAGCCCTCATTTACATTATTAAATGAAATACAAGTATGCTCAGACTTCTTACTATGTTGAGACTAAAATCTTCAGATGTAGTGTGTAATATGTTGTAGGCAAGCTATGTATAGGCGAGCTTTATATACCAACAAAAAAAATCAACAGTGTTTTGAGTAAATTCACAAAAGTCAACGGATGGAAGAGTTGAAGAAATGTGGATGTTTAAACATAGGCTGAACGGTGAATGAAATACATTGTGTAAAGTGGCCATTTAAACCAGCTAATAAACCATTTAAATGCCAAGACTTTCATATTTCCTTTTCAAAAATATTTTCTTTATGAATTGAAAAAATATTGTTTACAACTATGAGCTAGATTACACGTTATGCAGCTACAGAGTGCATGAACGATTGGGAATGTAAGCCCTTTATGTAAATTTAAAGTTTGAAATCATTTTCGATAGTAGATTAAATTTACATATGAAAGCTAGATTACCAAATATCTTGCAGCTATAAAACGCATAGAAAAATAAAATTTTAGCACAGGTGATTTCAATATATTTAGCTACATATTTACATACATTATTTAGAGTACGTACGGTTTATTCATTTTTAAATTTATTAAAAGTAATTACTCGCTAAACCTCTGTTCTAGAGGCTTGTCAGCAGGTAGGAAAGAAAAAATGTTGAAGAAATTTATGAATAACACCCATATCAATTAAGAAAAAATCTTTGATGGATTTCTTCTTACAACTAGTGGGAATCGAACCCGGGACGCCAGTTTCACAGTTGGCCGTCTAACCAACTGCACCTCAATGCATGTCGATAATAAACGATCTACCGTGATCACACTAGTATAAGTGTAATCCTATTGCCCAGGGTTAGACTAGTCAGAAGTGTATCCGGTGGATTGCAACTGGGCGTTCATTGCATTTTATAGAATCACACTCTCTATTAAGCAAAATGTAAGTCACTGTGACCCTACTGTCATTTCGAACCCGATGAAGAGAGGATAAAAGGCAAGTTCCTAGCGCCTGCAAACCAGAACCAACCAGCTAAGGGAAGGGGTAGCCCCGACAAAAAAATCCAGCAGAGAAGGAAACAGGAAACCACTCCCCGGGAAAAACTACGGCGAGTACATTAATAAGTAGTCGTCCTGGCTGCGGAATATAGGAGCAGCTCAGGGCAGAAATGCTTTTGCTGCAGTGATCATTAACGTCGGGGTGACCCAACAGGATACTGGAAGAAGAATGAGTAATAACTAAATAAATGACAGTTTTTTTTTTTTTTTAAAAGGAAATTTTTTCGTTCTTATTATTTACCCAAATATTTCGATTTTGAGGCCATTTTCAACGAGTGGTAAATAACTCAGTATTAGAGAATGGTAATCAAGTTGGAATAGAGTGGGGTTCGAACTTAGAACCTCTGATCCGTGAGGCCGCAACACTAGCCACGGAACCACAACCCGTTTTAACAAATTACAGTTCAGGATAAGAAAGGCAATAAATAAATGCTTAAATATTTTTAATTTTGTAACATTTTGGTTTTCCCAATATTTTGCATACTTATATAGTAGTGTAAAAATGTGTTTAATTATTTTTTACTATTTTTAATTTTAAATAGTTTTTTGAAAACATATTATTTGTATGAAACCACTGTTTTACGTGTATGTATAATACGTGTATGTAATGTATACGCATATAAATATTTTATTTTTGTTTTTACGTTTGACTAAATGTTATCAAATATTTGTATATTTGTATACTCACTGACTTTTATTTATCTAACGGTTTCGAGACGTACCCGTCTCTTTGCCATGACACCCATTAAACCAACATGCAAAACCCACTATGCACCTTCACCATAGTTGTTGCACAAAAATATAAAACCAACACGACATGATTTTTAATTAGCCGCCCTTACATGCACTGATTAAATAAAAATATTTAAAAACATTTAGTAGTATAACATCTAAATTCCAATAAATTTAACGATCTTTTTGAAATATTTACGGCTTTCATTAAATCAAAAATTATGTCAAGTTCAGTATAATAAGTTATCAGTCAAAGTCAATGTTTTGCTACTTAATCATTATTTTTATGAAATAACCTTTCTATATTTGTTTATTTAAATATGTGTGTGTATTTTTAATTGATTTATTTTCGGTACTATTCTTTCGGATAATAAATTACACTTTGCAAAAAGTAAATTGCGTACTTTAAATAACTTCTATTATATATTTTTTTTAATGTTTTTATTTCCCGTTTTATAACTGCTACCTTTTATTGTTTATAAACTTTATTTTGTTCTTTTAAGAAAATTTGTATTGTAAAAGTCTTATAATCGTTTAATGTATAAAAAATAAAATGAAAATGTTCAACTTCAAAGTTATTGCTATAAATAATAAAAATGTTTTTACATTGTTAAATTTATATTATTATATGCAGTGGTCGTATTTTGTAAAACACGGTTGATATATAAATAAAGGAACAGAACGTTCATAAATTAGACAACTCGCGAATATTTAATATAAATGCATACGAATATATAAGTTCTGCAAGAAACTTTCAATTGTGCTTTGAATACAAAATCAGCAGGAGAAAACACGCAAAAAACATATCAACTCCAAATCCATGTAGTTGGCTAACCTTTTTAAGTAAGTCTAAAATGAAAATCACTATTTTGTCATTTGAAATATCATTTGATATTTTGAGATATGTCAAGTGCCAAGGGAAATGAAGAATACAGTTCTGTGTATGAAAAAGAACCAGAATGGTGGAATTAAAACGTACCTAATAGATGGCCAACACGTGTTCCTTGTAAGAATTATTATTTTATTAAAAAATCACTTAAAAACAAAAAAAAACATATTGTAACGAATTAATTCATATACGTAGGTACGGTATGTCAATTAGCCCCGTTATTTGCCAAACACTTGCAATGTTCTCAGAACTGCGTTTTCCGAGCTAAGGTTTAACAACGTAACGGGACTATTTCTTCTCTCTCAAAAATTCGTTGACGACGGAGTTCAAATTTCCAGATGTGATTTTTGAATCTTCAGCGGAACGTGCCCAACTCGAATCAGGAAATGTAAGCCCAAACCAACCCGTGGGGCATCAAAACTTGACGTAAGTCATCGTTGTTTTATTTAGGCTATCGCACAAGCTCCAAGATCAATTTTATATTTTCGTGTAATTTTTATTTAAGCAGGCCCTACTTGACCACGTGAAAACCTAACCTCAACCTTTCACTTTTCTATTATATTATTGAACTCTTCTATGTATTTACGAGCGAAATGCCAGGAGGCATTTAACGCACAATTGACAAAATTCCAACCTAAAACCTTTAAACTTGACAGTCAAAAGTTCACTATAATATAGTGTCAAATACTCCACAAGATATAATATTTGCATTAAAAATTAATATGATGACCATCTCTGCTCAATATTCCAGACGTTTTTAAAGGCAAACGTTAAAATAATTTAAAGTTTATATTTGAAGCACTAACTTTGTGGTTATTCATTATAATAAAATAAATAAAACCACTAAGGTAAATTAGTTACGTAAACCTTGACGAAGAAGCTTGTTTGCTTTGAAACCAGTCGGTGAAAAATAAAATTAGTGGTTAAAAAAAATTGTTTTATTTATTTTATTTTAGAATAATTACCCAGGAAACACGGAAGAAGTCGTAAGTCATGAATAAGTTGTAATTTAAATTTGTTTCCTCCAACTGGTAATTTTTGTGAGGTTAAAGAGTTGAAGCCTTTATTGATGCAGGTTAGATTCACCTGACTGAATTTTTTCACCTATTATTGATTTTTGTGAAGTTATCTATTGACTATCTATTGATTTTTGTGAAGTTAAAAAGCTGAAACCATTATTGATGCGAGAGAGGTTTAGCCGATTAAATTATGTTACCTACATACTCTATACGTATATAATATATAATTGATTCAATACTCCTTACATTTTTTGTTCATCCCTAAAGTTAAAACGTTCTTTGATTGTCCCTTTATGCCGATAAAAGCTTATTTTATAGAGGTGTTGGTATTTAAAAGGATTATACCGAAATTGTTGAAAAAACGTTTACCACACAAAGAACTATACAGATATCGACTGAGTCAAATATTTTCCGTCCTTTTTTCGGTAGGATATTTTAGGACTAAAAGGACTGCCGGATGCCACAGCTTTTCATAAAAAGGATCCCAGTACATTAAATAAAATTCCGGTGGATATTAAACTCCTTTAAAATACCGACATTAAAGAAAAAAATTGGGTTTTGTGGAACAACGATACAATTTTATCGAGATTATATTTACAATATTTTGAGTTTGTCCAAATTTTTGTAGACAAGGACTGGATTCAACTCCCTTAGATGAATCTCACCTGCATAAATAAAGGCTTCAGCTCTTTAACTTCACAAACATCAACAGATGAAAGAATTGAAGGAATATGGATGTTCAAATATAGGCAGAATGGTGAATGTTACACAGTGTGTAAAGTGGCCACTTAAACCAGCCATTGACAGGTCATGAGCCTTGTAGATGCCTTGACTTCTATATTACCTTATCTTAAATGTTCTTCATCTCTGTTGTAATATGTTGAGATTATATTTGTTTTTAAACATTAAAAGTGTTTTTATTGTATCGCACCTAATACTAAACTAAGCCCAACAGAAATGTATTTGTTCTAAAGTTAAGAGGAAAAATCCATTAGATAACGTCAACCAATCATTTTACCCAGAAAATAAATAATTGATGAAAGAAAATATTAGTTTTTCTTAATATATCATAAGAGAGATGAAGAAAATTCCATAGAATGGAATCAAAGTCTAGGCATTTACAGGGTTTATGATCTGTCGTTGACTGGTTTAAGTGGCCACTTTACACATTTTTTCACAGGAATATACAGAACTGATTAATTCATTATCATAAGAACCTCGAAAGCCCTGGGAGTGCCTGAGTGTCTCCTCCTTCCAAAGTTGTCGTATATGCGCTGATGTAGTCCATCCATCACATTGTGGGCCTTCCTGGTCTTCGTCATTTTCGTGGCATAGAGAGAGTAAGGCGATTTATTTTTATGGGGTTTTTATCGTGCATTCTAATTACAGACTAATTAATTTCCGAACTAATTTTTCCCTAATACCACGTGAACAAAGCCGCGGTTAAAATCTAGTATCTATATGGTAAATATACCAGTCTTGAAAACTGAAAAACCAGTAACTGACAATCCCAGATTTGTGGATTCAAGTATCGTTTGTCTCTTACTTGGGTATTAAATAAATTAAATGTCTGACATTACCACATATTTTGTATTCACTTAAATCTGGGTGCCATTTTATATACCTACCAAAGTATCAACGCACGTTTTACAAAAGTACCTACATAATAATATGTACGTGTGGTATTTAAGTACTGCATTATTTTTGTGTTTATGTATTTCGGTGGGGCCATATGCGTATTTATAGATTGTAACTGTAGTTGTGAGCGTAGTAGCAATGCACATTCAATAATATACGTCACAAATTTGACGGCCTTAACAATTAGGTATTGTAATTTGTCGGATGAAGAAGCCTTTTGTTAAACTGCGCTTTTAGTGACGATTGGAGTAGGGCTGTGAAAGAAAACAAAAATTAAAAATAAACATTTTTTTTTATTAATTTCTTAAGCTAACTTATATTACAATTAGTATATAAATGAATATTTACACTTACATCATTTTTTAGATTTATTTTTTTATTTTTATTATTTTACATATTTATTACAGCAATATACAAGTAATTATTTATACAACAAATTGATTCAGTAATAAAAGTAAGCATACATATTTTTTATTTTTGCTGTTGGTTCATCTAAACTGCCTAACTAGGGATAGCTTCCCCGTTCTAAGGCAGTAAATCATGTATTTTAAAATGATATTTAAAAGTATTTACAGTTTTATCATAACGTGTGCTTTTTCAGTATTTAAAAAAAATTTAGAACGCTTTTGTTATATGCAATAGAGCTAAAGAGCTTTTCTCGTAAATAAAGATGAATCTCACCATAATCAAGAAAACTTTCAGCTGATAACTTCATAAAAATGAACAGATGTAAGAATTAAAGAAATGCGGATGTTCAAATAGGGGCATAATGCTGCATGTTACACAATGACAAGTCCTCTGACTTCTACATTGTTTTCTATCAAATATTCTCAATTTTGGTTAAAATATGTTGATTAATTTTATTATTGTAATTTGGCATATCCCTGGATATAATACACGGCTTGACTTGTGAGTTGTGAGGGGTGTAATCCACCCCTATAGGTATAAGTTAAGGTATAAAATTCCCTTATCAATTGTTCGAGGGTTGGTCCCAACTATTGTATCCTAATAGGCTTAATAACATCGTCAACATGACATAAAAATAACTCTACTTAAATGTCCCTAAATCTAAAGGTGTTCTTTCCTTATTCCGACCGTTCACAATAACTTTATAATTTTAAAAAAATCAGTTTCAAAAATATAAAATTCAAATACTGCGTATTTTTTATTTGGCGGTGTAAAATACAATTAAAAAGGTGAAATATTACATTTCAAAATTACCAACATTTTAATAATGAATGAACTGCTTTTATAAATAGTAATTCTAGTCGTTCTATTTGTTTCCCGGTGAATAAAGAATACAGCTTACACATCACATACTGCACACCGCATCTGAGGACATAAGTCTCCTTGGCGGTGCCCAAATACGCAAAAAAATTGCTCGTTGCCGAACGAGAAAAACTGCCTGAAGGTGCTGTAATCTGGTAGCATTAGCATCTTTGTGCTTAAAACAGTTAACCCGGAAGTACATAATATGCACTTCATTGGATTGAGAAAAGAGTGAAGAAAATTCTTCGCTGACTGGGATTAAATTGAATGGACATGATCAGTTCGTCGAAATGATTACAAAACTTTTTAAAAAGCCTAGAATAAAAAAAAAAAAATTGACACATGTGTGAAAAAAAAATGAGTGTTCACCAATGAAATAAAAATGAAATGAAAGGCATAAATTATTTTTTTGTCACTTCTCTAAAATATTCTTCATCTTTGTTGTAAAATGTTAATTATATGTAGCAGTTCTTCAATGTACGCGATAAGAACTTTGACTTTTTAAAAATATAAATATGAAGGATCTTAAAACTACAAATCAGAAAATCAGCATAGTTTTATTTTTTAATGTTATCCAAATATTTCTAAATTTGTTATTTTTTTTATACGTGAATAGTTAAGTTTATTTGGGATACTTTTCAAAAAAAAAAATTACAATTCTGCTCGTAAAAAAATATTGAAAACCATGCGGATGCTTTAAAAAAGACCTTAATGAACGTTTTTGTTTATTTATTTTTTGCATCCGCAGGTCAAAGGCCATATTTCAAATTAAAACTACATGAATAAAAATGTATACGCACAAAAAAAATACAATTCAAGAAAGAGACGGTGACAGAAAGAGATGTCGAAAATGTTCACTTTCTTTTACTTTTCATTCCATTTTGAAGGCTTGTTATCAAAATAAGCACTAAAAAAGAGTCCTGGAGAGCAGATTTAAAAAAAAAATGACGTTCCTATAACCGTTACCATTTTTTTAAAGTTTTGGCGCTCAGAGTTAAATTTTGAAAAAAAAAACAACTTGTTTTAACCCCTAATACATACAACATGCAACATGGTTATTGTAATTTATATATAACCATGATTTTGACACTTTTAAATATAAAAACGCGGCTAAATGTGGAATTGAACCGAAAAAAAATGACAATGCCCTACCAAATAATACAAATATTTGGGTGATTGATTACAATTCAAAATCCTAAAATGTACGTTCTATTGTTATGTGGGTCTCCATATCAATTTTTTGACTTATGTAGACAAATAATAGGATTATTTCCCGAAAAATTGGATTTTCGCTAAGCCTAGAAGTATGAATGCTTTGGAAAGCGGTCTTTAATAACTCGCATTGTTACTGGAAAAGATTTAGCCAAAAGGTGTCAAATTTTAGATAAATTTTATTTTTAATCTCTTTAAAATATACTTTCTTTTTTGTTGCATAATTACCAAGTGCTAATCTTGTAATTAACAAAGGGGTGTATTAAAAGAATTTATGACATCACAATAATAAGTATTGGAGAGAGCGTAAGATTATACCATAAACAATAATCTTGATATTTCGAGTATGTCAAAGTGTTTGTAGACTAGCATGATTTTTTTACTCGGGAAAACATTTTTGTGAAGAGAATATGTCGGCGTCGTGGTGTAATGGTCAGCGCATTTGATATCAATAAAATATAATATTAATATTAAAAAGGGTGTTTTCACACTAAAATATTATATAGTCCCTGAACTGATACCTGAAGCGTAAGACTGATCATCTTACCTTTATGTGACAAAAAAAAAAGATCAAGATACGCTTCGATTGGTGTACCATTGCAGTGCCCTATCTATGCAACAAGCGCATTGTATGCATTGGGTTGGGAAAGGAAGTGATGATGATGATGAATATGGAGGTCTTTGCATTTACAGGGCTTATGATCTATCATTTGCTAGTTTTAGTGGTAAATTTCCTCAACTCGTTTGAAGAGTCGAGAAAATGTGGAAGTTTAAACATTGAATTGGTTTTTTTTCGTATAAATTTATGTAATTATTTAATAAAATATTTTAATTTTGGAAACATTTTCTTTCAGTCGTAAAAGCCGTGTTAGAAAACGGGAACAATGTGGGAATGTGGGTTCCGAATCTTGGATCTCCTTATCAGGAGTCCGCGACCCTAGTGGTCACTTTACACGCTGTGTGACATTCACCATTTCCTGTGACTTCGACTTCCATATTCCCTTCTAATAAATGGTCACTTTTTATTTTCTAATATAAATCAACGAAATTTTTCTAAGGTGGATCTGAACTAAGATAGAAAAATGTAAATTAGGCGTTGAACAATTATTGATAATACGCAAATATTAAAAAATATTATGAATTTCAAATTTTCAAACGAAATTTAAGATATTTAGTAAAATTATGTTTGTCTGTCAAATAGTTTGCATTCTTTTGTTAAATCTTGTTATTTCTTTGTATTTTATTCCTGGCTTCCATAACCATCATCCATCTTGTCTTCCCATAATAATATATATTTGCCACTCGGAAGCATTATTTCAATTCTATTCCGTTCAATAAATCACATAGATTGTTCGTAAAATTGAATAACATAAAATTATATTTCAAACTGAAAAATTATATAGAAGTGATATATGCTAACTAGAAAATGTTAATGAAAAAATTGAGAGGTTTTATTATTCATTAAAGAACTATAAAACCTAGTGAATTTTTTTTTTATGTATCGCGCTATGATTTATTAAAATTTTATAATTTTTACATGAGTCCCGCCATTGATAGCAATTTCTTTCCGGTGAGTTTCGATGATTAGTGAATTGGCTTCTCGTAAACCGAAAATCTATCACAACACTCTATTATTTGTAGATCTGGAACAACTAGTGACGTCGTTTAAAGTCGTTTGTTTATATTGAAATAATTTATATTTTTTTCCTGCATTTACAAGAAATTTCGCTGAAAAATGCTCTAATTTTTACCCTGAAAAAAAATATTTTAAAAGGGGAAAACACTTCGATGAACGTGCAAATATAAATGTCAGAACCTTTGTAGATAATTTTGAAAAACCTATCGTGTTTTGAATTGTGAAGACTAATTGCGAAGAAAAATCAATAACTTTAACTTCACTTATTATAATTTGATCAAGACACGCTCTATTTGGTGTAACAATGCAGTGCGCTATGCACCACTGTATTTGAAAAAGGAAATGATGATGGTGTTTCTGGTGGCAACGTTGTTTCATCTGAAAATTAATCAGGTACGTTTCTTTTCCTTGTTCGCGCCAAATGGTGCATAGGTATTTTAATTCCGACTATTAATTTAGATAAGATTAGGTTTACTTAAAGCTTTAAACTGAAATACAGTAAATAAACTTGAGATTTTTAGTAATTTTTTTTTAAAAAAATGCGTTTTTTTAATAATAATTCGCCTCCAAAATGCAGTTTTGTAAGAAGTAATTTAATCTTAATGTGTTGTAACAGACAGGTAAAACATTTTTGAGAAGGGAATCTGGAAGTATAGGTATTTACAAACCTTATTTATTTTTTTATTACGGACGTAATAAGTCCATTTAACGATTGTAAATACATTTCTTTATAATACATAGAGTTATCAATTAAAAAAAAATTCAACCATATAAAATTGAAACTCGGACAACCATGAAATAATAATTACACCTCAAAACAAGATCTTTAGACTTTCACCAAAAAAGTCGTATGACCTTCCACAGGCTGGTTTAATACGACCACTTTACATACTGCGTAACACTCACCATTCTGCCTATGTTTGAACATCTACATTTCCTCAACTCTTCCATCTGTTAACTTTTGGGAAGTAGAAGAGCTGAAACCTTTGTTATGTAAGTGAAAGTGAGTATAAATCCTCTCTACCCCCGCGAGAAGATTCAGAGTAGCTTTTCTGAGCTTATCGTGATACTATAATTGACACGATCGATATTAAATCTATTTTAATTTATGTAAAATGGTGTCTTTTATTTCAATTTGATATTTTACTAAACACATTATTCTTGATTTCTTCCTTCATCCTTAAAATAAGGCGTGCGTACTTTACTGAGGGTTACAAAACCGTTAGGGGTTGCTTTTCTAAGACAAAGCACCCTTTAATAAACGTTTCCGGTTGACCACTGACAGATAGCCTCATGACCAGTTACATTTCTCAAGTAAAGGGGTTGTGAAATCACCCCTGAGCAGATTGGTCGAGTATGGAGATTGGATTGAGATTCAAATAATGATCACCCTCTTTCGATGCTTTGGAGTAATATCCATAACAATTGAAGTTCATATGAATCGTATTATGTTATAAATAGTATTTCGTATTACGTGCCTATATGTTTCATGTTTTTATCGGAAATGCAAAATTGTATGTTTTTTTTTCTAAGGAATAACCCGCTAAGCCTCTATCTTGAGGCTTGACAGCAGGT
This sequence comes from Micrasema longulum, assembly GCF_059751315.1. Taxonomy (NCBI): domain Eukaryota; kingdom Metazoa; phylum Arthropoda; class Insecta; order Trichoptera; family Brachycentridae; genus Micrasema; species Micrasema longulum. The sequence goes on from NW_028278817.1 coordinate 45,665, forward strand.
GTTATAGAAGGGATATGGAAGGAGGTAATGAAAAATACACCACAACACCCAGACCAATTGAGAAAAAACCTTTCTTGGATTTTTTTCTTGCAACTGGTGGGAATCGAACCCGCGACCCCAGTTTCACAGTTGGCCGTCTGTCCAACTGCGCCACGGCGCCTGTTAATATATATTGTAAATAAAATATATATTGTAACATACACGCATAGGTTTGAACATTAACTTATGTTTTTGCTTTCCGGTTGTGGTTTGGAAAGTCATTTCTTGGAACTTCTCAGCCATGATTTTGTCATGGAAGTGCATGCTCTTGCTTCTATTCCGTAGGTGTTTTTGTTTCGTTATTTAGATCGGAGTTGTATTTTTTATTTACTTTGCTTATTATATAAAAGATTAATATTTCTGAAAGTGGAATTTTTTCTTTTTTAAGAAGCTTCTATTTTTTTTAGGGTTGGGATCCGGAGGGATATTTTTTAGTGGGCACTTCGGGACAATCAGGAACTTTTTGCATTTGCTCTTGTGAAGAGAAAATGATTTAAAACTCTTCAGAAAAAGCCGTAGAATCGGTCTAACACATGTTTTGTATATTCTTATTTTACTGTCAAGTCTTTATTTCTAAATCTAAATTTACTGAAAAAATATTCTGATTATAGAAACTGTTTCAATTTGATGTGTATTTTTTTATGTAGCAGATGTAAGTATCCAACCACTTAATAATGAAAAAAATAGTAAGTATCCTTAAGCTATTGTGGTTAGGTAAGGTTAAATTATATCGTTAGTAAAATAATAAATACATAATTATAAACGAAACGGATCCACACAGTTTACGGTTTTATTATAGCGATCCTTATTTTCTGGACGGAAGAGCATAATATAATGGAAAAAATCTCAACAAAGCACCCAACTAAACTATTTCCTCTTCAGTAGATTTTGGTCAATAAACCGATTTGTACAAAAGTCACCCAGACCAGGTGTCGACTAACTAAGGTAATATCAATGACACACGTCGCTAAACTGTTGTCAATGAGCAACAATAAAAGATGTCGAACGATATCGGAACTAAAGAAGATTATACTGAATTGTGAATTGGAACGAGAGACGCATTGTTACATTATATTAAATTTAACAAATAATATGTTTAAGTATATTTTGGGAACCTCATAATAATAAAGAGATAAATATAAAATAAAAGGACGCGAAAATGTCTTCCGAACAATTTATAAAGTCTACACGTTTTTGTTTTGATTGAGAAAAACCGCCTAATTGCTATAATTTTGAAATCATGTCGTTTGAAATTTCAGTTGGTGGCGTGAAGACTAAATGTCTAGAAGTTAAAACTTTTTAAAATTGAAAGCAGGTTGAGTTAAAATTATGATTACAAACAAAACCAGCTACATGTTATGTACCTACATAACTTTAGACTACAATATAACTGTAATATAAAACACGCTCTCATTAAAAAAATAAAAAATAATAGTTATTGTATGGCAAGCACATAAGTGCAACTACAACATGGCTTTTGGAACATGCTTTTTTTGTTTTTTTTTTGTTTTATTTGTATTTGGATCATTTTGTTTTTATTTTTTTAAATTTCTTTTCGTGCACATACTTTTGATAAATAGAGATTTTTTTTATAATTATAGTGTTACCCATAGAATAAAGATTATGAAATATGCATACAATGTATACTAGTAAGAAAAAGGATACTAGTTTGGCCGAATACCAGATATTCGGCGAGCCCTTAAGCGGGATAGCCGAGTATTCGCCCCATTCTCTCCTTTTTTTAAACAAAAAAAATTGAGATAAAAAAAAATATTTTTGATAAAAACAAATATTTCCGGGTTAAGCTTTTTTTCTGGTGTATGTATTGAATATTGACGAACGTTTTTATGCAAAAAAGTCAATTTTTCTAATAATTAGGGTTACTTCCTTTTTCTCAAGCACGTTCGATATTAATAAATCACTTTGGTGGCGTTGATTTCATGAAATTTTCGCAGTTTAATGAACATTAGGTATCCGCTGGATATTAAGTTTCTAAACGGTATCCGGTCGAATATGAAGCTACCATCCGATATGTGTTTAAACACAGTTTGTTTTTGAATGTTTACAAACAACATTCGCTTTTTATGGATCCCAATCAGATTCTTTCCTTACATTTATTATAATGTCTACCCTTTTATTTTCTTTTACTGGATTTTTGGTAATACTAGAATAATATTGAATGACATTTAAAACATTTTTGAAAATCGCATTCATGAATTAAGTGCACTCCTGTTGGTGAGAAGAGCTGAATTTGACATTTGCAAAACGAATTCTATATTTGAAAATGAATTAGTTTACGTTTTGAATATCAACCATAAACAAATACCTAGGCACCAACATAAATGAAGTATTTGAATATTAATAATTTTCAGTTTTGGAATTTAATCATAAACAAGTACCCTAGATACCTGCTTTTGAATGAAAGGTCTTTTTCCAAGGTAATAGCAGGCAAGACAGCGTCTGTCGGGTTTGCTAGTATAGTATTATTATTATTTATAAACCGTCGTCACTTTATTTGAGTATAATTACGTGAATATATGTTATAAGATGGCAGGCCTTACTTTTTGCATATAAACATTTTATATTGTTTCTATTTCTAATCATGTAACCTGCACATCTGTTTGCATTTAAAATAAATAAAATAAATAAACATAGTATTGCATGCTCTACACTAAGACAGGTATTAGTCAATTCTGTGGACTAGCCATTTCTGGATATTAATGCGAAATCTATAATATGTATTTACATCCACCACGAAACACTAAAGTCCTATTGTCAAATTTATGCGAAGTGCAAAATTATTCTAATTTATGTCCCATCATTAACTATCTGCTGTTTGGGCGCTTAAACATGATCTAACGAGGGTTTGAAGCAGAGCCGTATTAAGAGGAAACACGGACTGACTTTTTTTCATACTCTTTTTTTCTATTAAAAAGGAATAACCCACTAAGCCGCCATTTTAGAGACAGAAGGCGGGAAAGAGGAGATATAGAAGGAGGTGAATATATACAACAACATCCAGACCAATAAGGAAATATCACGTTTTTTTACAATGAGGAACTTCAGCCCTACAAGAAATTTAATACAATAAATGTTTTCTTGCGAGCGGTAAAAATAGGAGCATTTAATTGTAGTGCAAAGTTTCTTGAAAATGTACGAAAAAAAAAACTTTTTATTAAAAACAAACTGCTTTGAATGACATCACTGCTTCATAAAAATCAACCAATGATATAATAGCTATGGAAGATTTCCAGGTTCCTTGCCGTAGATGGTCTAATGCGAAGAACTGATCAAGACTAAGTGGAAATGAACCTCTGACGTCACACGCGGAGTTATTTCACAAAACCAAATTTATAAACCTATTCCTCAAACCTCTCTGCAATCGCATATCCTCTTAAGAGTAAACAATACCTTTTCCTTACAGTATTGTGCAAATTATTGTGAACATTTAGTTTATTTTTATTATTTTTGGATAGTTACTTCGATAGAAGATAATTTCGACAGGTTTTTTATATAAAAAAATCACAAAACCTGTTATTTTGCATTAAGTTATTGGCAAAATCAGCTCGTGATGTTAACTGAGTTATACGTGTTTTTGTGGATTTATAAGATATTTCAAACAAGTTCTTGGAGAACTAATCTTTCAGCATGATCAGCACCATGTTACGTTTCCAAGAAATTTGTCGGATTATTTCCTGAACATTGAGGTGAATCTACTTGGCTTGTCTGGTAACTCGCCAGATATTTATTCTAAAGCTAATAAAGTATATCACGTAATTCGCATGAAACCGTACTTATAATTGTCATCATCAAACCCTGATCCACACCTGATGGTGCATTGGGCACCGAATTAGTAAACTAAATCCAGCTCATCTCGATCGATGATCTGTCCAATGTATTAGTTGCCAATCCAGAAACAATGCAATATTGCAGTTTAAGTTAACTTTTAAATCAGTATTTTATTTCCACTTTAACGGTAATCGAACTCAGGACCTGAAAAGTGGTAGGCAAACGCGCCAACCGCTAAATGACGAGGTGGATGATTCTTTGATTTTCTTATTCACGATTTTTACATGAGAGCAGTCATCGAGTAAAATATACTCGTCCTGGGTTCTGGCTCTATTTCAGTATATTTCATCTGTCTGGAGACAGAAAAGTAAAAAATAAAAGTTGATATTATTACCCCTGATCTCAGTACGGCCCCATTATGGACACTGGCCTCGGATTAACTGTCCCTGTTGTTAATTTGATCTGGAAAATAGATTGGTAGCCTAAATCAGCTCTATTGTCCCGTGGGTTTGGATAACTGGGACGGGACATGGTGTTTATAACAGCTATATATTGTGACTGGACTCATTCAAGACTTAGGGACGAAATAAATAATGGTGTGTACGCATTGACGCACTCTGATTTAATTAGACTCCTCTTAATTATATTGTAAATAATTATTAAATCATTTTTACAATGGTTAAAATTCTAATTTATTGTGATTTTAACAATATTTTGGGTATGTCAAAGTCTTTTTTTTTAAAAAGCTTTTTTCTAAATATGTTTATTTGCAATTTGCAATGAATGAAATCAATCCATCGGGATCAATTATAAATATGAATGTTTAGGATTTGTAATATAACCGACATCATATTTTTTCTTCATGTTTTAATTTTAAATGTCTTCTAGTATTATACATGGTCAAAATGGTGTAGGTAGTTGGTAAAATAAACCAAAGTAGGGAACAAAATGCCCAACAGTCTTCTAGTGGAACGGAAGACCTGTTAACTTCTGTCCACAGGCAAGTTTCTCCTGAAGAGTTTTGAGTGGTTTCCTCTCCACATGAGCAAATGCTGAGAAGTTCCCAACGTGCCCAAGTGGCCAACTTTAGTATATACATCCTGGTCCAAACAATTAAGATAAATTTAATGAAATATAATTGCAGAAAAATCTTCTTTTAAAAAATAAATCTTGTATATTACATATAAGCAAGGTTAAAAACAATGCAACACTCCTTTTAAAAAAAATATATAAAAAATGTCTTATAGTTCTGTTCAAATCCCGGGTTCGATTCCAAGCAAGATCTACCTTATGTGGGTAAATTAATTTTCTGATTTTTACTTTAATATTTCATAGTTCTGGGACTGGATCTGAACCGTAAGACTGATCATCTTGCCTTCATGTATCGAACGATCAAGGTACGCAGCACGTGGTCTTGGAATACCATATCAATTCAATACCCTATGCAACACTGGCTGCGGAAAGGGAAAATATTATGATCAGGACAAGAAATTGTGTTTTTTTAATGTGGTATTTCGTTTCTTTCATTTTTCGTACTTTTTCCCTTAGTACATATTTTTTGAGTAAGATTTTGTATCTATCTTTAAAACATAAAACATTATCATTTTCATTTCTTTTAAAAAAATTTTTCTATATTTCGCTAAGAGTATTTTTTCGCTAAGCATTAGTATAACAGATTATCATTAAGACACAGATACTCGTATTAATAATCTTTTATGTATCGCTAATGAGAGTTTGATTAAAATAAATTATTCAAATTATGGTGGACTCATTCATAATCATTACACAGTGTGCATATGATTATTAAACAATTTGGCTACTGGTGATCAAACGTTTCTTATTTGATGTATTAGAAAAAATATTTAAGAAACGTTTTATTCAAAGTCACTGACCTTAATGAGCCAAGTTACTGAATTTTATTCACTTACATCGTTTGTATCATGAGCTATTAAAATACAAATTAATTTTCAAAATGTACAGATATTATAATTGATTCAAACATCACAATACCTAATTTTATTTATTTATTTTTACTACCGTTAATTACAGTAAATACAAAATATGCTATAAATGAACATAAAAATTTACGTCCCGACTCCTAAGAAATAAATGTAAGTAGGGACTCACAAATGGGTAAAATATTAATTTAAACAAAAATTATTACAAATACGCGTTTGTCTTATTTTCTAATACTTTTTTTATGATCTGTTTCTATTATTTTGTATATTGGAGTATGTTTGCAACTTCGTATAAGTTCTATTCTTATATTTTACACACAGCTTAAAGCCAATTTTATGAATTTATTTTATTTTTTATTATATTTTCCAAATTACGTTTGTAACTTTGCGTGCATAATTTAATTTTTTTATATAATTAAAGTTATCTTTTAAATTGTTATTTTCAATACTGTTATTTTATAATAAGTTGTATAGACGTTTCTCTCAATTTACTTGTTTTTTTCTCTCACGTTATTTATTGTGGCTTAGTTCGGGTGCAGCCCAACAAGCTTTAATTAGCTCGTGAATATGCAAACTGCAAATTAATTTGGAATGAATAAATAAATATATCAGTTTGATTCAAACCCACTAAATTCATACGACTATTCGTTAAACCAAATGGACTAAATCATGGATACATAATATATTTTATAAAGATTCTATTAACCACATACATCGTTATCAGTTGATTTGTTTAGTAATTATTAATAAATTTTAGTAGTTATAAAAATAGTAAAAAATAATAATCCATAGTATTAATTACCAACGTATTTATCCAAATAAATAACGTATTTTTTTGTTATCAAGTAAAAAATACGTAAAAAAAAATCCGTAGTACGTAAGGGTTTTTTTATCTCTTTAAAAAATTTAAAAAATGTTTTTAAACAGATATGGTCGGCGCAACGATGACTATATAAACAACAAAATGAGAAATGACTATTCAGAAGCTTCACCTATTTAGATGCTATTTGATTAATTAGGTGTTCTTTTGTGGCTCTTTTTAATGCAGGTATGTTACCAATGCTAATTTATTTCAATTGAAATTAGAAAATTGAAAATTCCAAATAAAGCGACTAGAAAGATCGCTTGCCAAAGTTGTTTATAAACGTTTTAAATATTGTAGTCTTTACAGAAATTAAATTACAAAATGTAAAAAAAGACAACATAATATTGGCTACTTATAAATAAATTGATGTAATTAGACTCTTTTGTTTAAGGCAGTAATTTAAATTTATATTATCTTAAAAGTATTTGAGCTGGAGATAAAAAAATAAACCATGAAGTATCATATAATTATTTTTACAGTTTTATCGTCGACTAATTAGAAGATGAATTTAATTATGTTTTCATGATTACAATGAAGCATTTAGGAGCACTACGTTTGTCTAGAACGAACAGCTAAAGATATTTAAGGTGCAAATGTTGATATATTTTAGAAATGAAGAGTACCTTCCGAGAAAGACATGGGATGACCAAATTCAACAGAAGATGGAAAGGTATATGGAATAAACGGTAAGTGAGCATGATATGTATAAATGTAGAGAAACTAAGGTTACGCAGAGACAAGTATAAGGCGTTCCGTCCTTTGGGTAATTGGGGTGATGGCTTGTTTTATTTTTATTAATTCAAAACAAAATAATTTGTGTATTGCCACACCTGATTTGAAATCTGTTAAATCTATGATTTTACGTCATTAATTTGATATTTCAATTTAATTAATTCGTTCGATTCGTTGACTCACCAAATGGGTGTGATATATGACGATTAAAATCTAATAAGACCTTTTAAAAATCCGTCAGGTTTCAGAATAAATCGGATTATTTCAAATATAAACAGTCATTATGGAGGCACAAAGTTAGAGTTATTATTATTATTTAGAGCCGTTTGTTTTGTATTCTATTATATCTTTATATAAATTTGATGCTTATTTCGTTTGATGCAAAGTATAAATTATAGCTAAAATCGTATATCAAGGCTTTTACTCTGCATTTAATTCGACGAATTAAGCGATACTCAACCATAAATTATGAATAACGTTTATTATGTATCAGTTTTGCCATGCCTGAAAATTGCAAAATATAAGTATTTCACAAGTATTTTGTGAAATTAAAAAAAAAATACGCTAGACCAACAACGATGCTAGCGGGGGCGCTATAAAAATATTACAAAAGAAGAACGCTACCGCGATTATTCTCTTTTCCACGCCGACAGCTTCCGAAGTGTGATGTGTGTCGTTTAATCTCTAAAGGCCTTGATTTTAAAAGTATTATATCCAGGTGTAAATTCAGTGAAAATAAATATCATACATCTAAGTTATCCTAATTGTGTATTTTTTAATAATACAAACAAACTCCTAACGTTGTACGGACAGCGAAGTCTCCTGTTAATGAGACCAAATGTAATGTGTACTAGCTACACGAAGGAAGAGATAATATATCACCATCAACTCCCATCAATAATTTTTGAGAAAAAACAAGTTTTAGAATATAAAGTGAAAGTAAAATTAATTATTTAATAACAGCCTAAGCCGATTTACACAGTTTACATACATTTTAAACAAAATTAAAATTTTAATTATAGAAAATAGAAAATAGGCAGCCTCCGTGGTGTAGTGGTCAAGACGCTTGACTCACACAGAGAATGATTCGGATTCGATACTCGATGAGAACACAAAAAAATAAATGTGATTTTTCTCAAGCCTGGGTGTTTTGTGATGTAATTCACCACTGTAATTGGGTCTCATGGCCTGTTGTGGTGCAAAAATAAATAATAGTAAAAATTGATAGCACCACTAGGCAGAAACTGGGAACGCTCGACTTACTGGTTCGCGGAAATTGAGTTATCTTTATTTTTTTTGCCACCGAACTCTAAAACAAATGAATACTCGGACAATCACCTACCTCGTACTGGGGTTCTGGCACCTTATTTTTCGGAACTTCTCTCGTGGCTGGCAGAGAAAGGCACTTGTCGAGTCTTTATTATAATATTCGATAACAGACACTGTGGATTATTGATTGATCGCTAAAACAAATTATTTGCGATCGCACTGGGATTATGAAAAAACATGTTCACTCGGTGACAGTTTGGTTCATTTCGTTTTTTTGTTATTTTTTTTGTTGCATGCGTTTGAAGAAAGAGTTTTTAAGTTGGGCCGGAGACAAAAATGTGGTACCTACCCCCAGTAGGAATCGCAACATTTTCACCAGGGCCGAGTAGGCAGCAAATAAATATCACGTGTAACACACATATAGTAAATATGGCGTAATCAAATTAATACTCAAGCTAAAGACAGAAATAAGGACAGTAGATTAGCACAAAGTTATGGATAATAAGTCTTACAGTAGCTTAGTTTAGCCCTAACATCTTCCCACATATCATTATTATGAACATATTATAAGTGTAAAAATATAATAATTCCTTTAATTACAAAAAATATAGTTGTCCATCTCTGAATGGCCAACCGTATGAGAAAAACATAATGCAGCGGGTGATTATTAAGAAACATTATTAAACTACCTTACACAATATACACACAGCACACAGGCACGGCAAAGGTTCTGCCTTCTGCCAGTTAGCGAGCTAAGTCTTTAAAACCTTTAAATTACTATCGGCTGATATTATTTATAATGTAATAAAGGAACACCTTCGGCCCGAAGTTTACAAAACAACAACGGCGATTCGACAAAAAGCGCCAGAAAAAGAACCCGAGCCTTTATTAATATGAATAAACGCGCTGTAAAATATCGGGAGATGAAAAAGTCAGTAATGAAGAATAATGTATTTATCATGATCACGTTTGGTAGCAGATTTTGTTCGGCTTATGGATCTGATGTTTAATTTTGACAGAGGTGGCATGTGCTAAAACAAACATTTTGATAAATAAACACATCGTTTTCATATGAATTGATGATTTTCATGGCAACATAGTCGCTAAAAAAAGCGTCACCTCTCCTATTTATGCGATTAACTCTCAAAAAGAACTGCAGTACATGAACGAGACCATAAATAACAGATAATTCAATTTCAAAAACTTGTTTAATCACTTTTTTTATTTAAATGAAGAGTATTGATTTCCAATAATAGGGAAATATCACATACTACGAATCCCGATAAAAATATGTGAAATAGAAAAAAAAAATTGGGTTTACAAAATCAATATAGACATTGTGAAAAAATGTTTTCATATATAACATTAAAAAAGAAATTATAAAAAAATATGTCCCTTCAAAAAAGATATCTGTTTGGTCTTGATAATTGTGACGATGTTCTATTTCAATTTAAACGGTCACAAACGCAGTTTAAATTTAAATGAATCGTGACGTATTAGGGGCATGGACAATGCAATGACCGTTATTTTTTTTTTTTTGTGTTAATTATAAGTAAAAAAAAAAAATTCTTACTCGACAGTATTTCATAGACCCTTATTAATTTAAGATTGTCAAAAAAAAATTGATATGTCCCTATTCGTTCTAAAGTAATATAAAATACTGTTGTTTAGTGTTTATTGCCAACGCTATTGCTAAATGTTTTGTGTTTTTCGTATGAGGGGCTATATGCCTGTTTTCCCGCAAGAAAAAAAAAGCGAAATTGCTACTCTGCCCACACATTGGCGAGTTGTTCAGTATCTGTCGGTGCGGGCCAATGTAAGAATATCAAAAGCGCACAAAAAATACGTCATTCAGGCACCAAGATAGAGATAGAAACTGTTGCAGTCTTATTGCTAAAAGCAATCGTTCTAGCCAACCAAAAAACCGGTGTAAATTTGATCAATTTTTTTACTTAATAAAGCCAGCTAAACTACAACTTACAGCTAACTTACAAACTACAGCTAAGCAATAACTAGCGCATTGGCCATCGTATTGGCTCACATATTGGTAAAAAAAAAAAAGACTAGTTGGGAATGGAAGAGGAAGAAAAATGGTTACAGTTGAATTTGATTTTATGATTGCATGAATGAAGACAATTTCTTATTAAATAAATCAAGACTGGGATATTTCTGTGGCTTAAAGAGCCAATGTCAAAAACCACAACATCACAGAAGAGTACTACTAAGAAAACTACTCACCTGTCATTTATTAACTTAGGCTGTACATAAACTTGTAATCCAAATAAATCTATTAAAAAGTGTTATTTCGCCTTGTCATCTCGACTGCACAAGTTAAATAGACTCATTTTTATCAGTGTTCTGTGTAAAATTATTATCTTCGATTGTCGCAGTAAGTTACTGATTTAAATCCATCAAATAAAATTTCACACGAAAACATCATCACTGAATTCTACTGCCATTATTATTATTGTTGCAATATGAGTTCCACACGCAGTACCCGCCGTCCCGAAGGCTCGGAGACAAACCAACATAACTTTAATGAAGCACTTAATGATATGAAAAAAGTCCTCTTAGGAGAAATGAATAAAATTTATGAAGAAGTTAAAGATATCAAAAGCAGAATAGAATTTTGTCATTCAAAAATTGAAGATCTCTCTAACAAAATCTCAACCTTGGACGAAAAATGTAGGAGCTTTGAAAATGTCAAAGAAATAGTAAATTTACTTGAAAAAACTGTAGTGAACATTCAAAGTAAACTCAATAGAAGTGAACAGCAAAACTTATGTAATAACTTAGAAATTATAGTTCAAAAATAATTCAAGTTATGATGTTGCGCCTTGAATCCACAGTCTATATTATGCAGGTGATGTGCAGTTCTGCATGTAGGCACATAATAAATGAACACTGTATGGTCAACTATAGTTGTATTATTTATTGTAATGTGCAACTGTGTGACCAATATTCATTTACATTTCTAGTAATATTATAAGTTTTGTATGATTAGTTATTTTATGTTATGTTTAATTTTTATGTGACAACATTTACAATAACAATATTATGTGGAAGCCTCTAATTGGACTTTATGATATGTATTTATGGTATAATTGATTCTTATAAATGTATAAATGTCTGTTGGCTTTCCAATGAAATAAAATAAATAAAATAAAATAAAATAAAGAGTGGTTTTACAGCTAAATTGTGACGTAATAGTTAACTGTTTGAGGTGTTTTAAAAAATTAATAATTAAAAAACACTACCAAGTATGTGAGTGTGTATATAATCTTTAAATATGTATAATTTTAAATTGACATCAACCCTCTACAAAATGTTGACAAGAAAAAAATTCAATCCAACAATGCTTTTAGACCCAAGGCACGGATTTGTTGGCAGACCTGTGAATATTCTAAGCAAACAGAGTGAAAACCATAATGATTCAGGGGCGTATCGCCCTTATAAGCTATTAAGCGCAGCTTACCATTATAATTGATTATCGATAATAACATTTTATAGTAGTTATATTTACGGAAAAATAAACAAAATAAACGTTTTTTATTTTAAATCACCGTCACCGTTTATATATTAATCCAAAAAAATATATAAATATCGGCGCCCAGCGAACAGCCCGTTCCCGGTCAACAAAGAAACTAGCAGATGACATCAGCTTATTTTTGCCCAGAAATATGAATACTGTATTTAAATTCTTAAAAACCAGTTGGTGTTATTTCTTCTTTAAATAAACTTGCAGATTACAAATACTATTTGAAAATTGTCTTGTAGAAAAATAGTACTTCGAACATGATTTCCTAAGGCTTATTTTTCTTTAATATTTTACAGTTGACATATGACATGTGGCGTTCAACGTGGCCCTTTTTGCCATTAATCATTAAAAGAAAGACACAACGCGGTGCTTTTTGTTGATATTTCAATCATAATGAAAATAATACCTACTGAATGTCACTGGTGTTTTTCAATAAACTTTTGTACAAATGTTGAATTAGCTACATACATACTATATTGCAAAGTTACTGATAATCGTGTTTGAGCTGTTTTTTTTTTGCTTCACGAGAGGCCAGGAGGCTCAATTACAGGTGAATTACAGAACATCGAGGCTTGAGAAAATCACATTCAAGTTTTGTGTTCTCACCGGGAATCGAACCCTGAATCTTTCGTGCACGAGTCAAGCGTCTTCAGCGCTACACCATGGAGGCCGCCTTGATGTATTTGATAAATATTATTGGTATTATTCTTTTGTCAGCAGCTTAAGCAGAGAGATGAAATTCATAGAACCACAGAAAAATAGCTATTTACATATAACTCATATGTACTTATATGTAGGTACAAATTAATTAACATAATTTGCAGATTACCTATTAAAAAAATATCACTGCTCGCCACTGTAATTAGTTCATGGTGTTCATTATGAAAAAGCAAATTTTGTCTCAGGAGTCTTTTTATGGTTAGGGTGAATGAAAGAGTGAGTGGTGGATCGGATTGATTTCAACGATCTTTAAGCTGAGATATGTTTTTCTGTTGATAATTTTAATGAATTTCCGCACTGCACTGGCCTAGGTGAAACAAGAGGGCCAATGTTGCGCTTCGTGACCGCTAGGGGTAACACGGTAGCGTAGGTAGCGCGGGCGTAGGCAGGTAGCGGCCGAGGGACGGGGCGGGAAGGGAGGGGGGAGGAAAACAGATTACTTTAGAGATGGAGCGTAAGTCACACATTATAATGAGTACATTTTTACAACTAAAAGGCTAAATTTATCGAAATCAACATTATTTATTCCAATAGAGAGAGAAACCATTTTTGAGAAGGGAATATGCAAGTTGAGGTATTTATTTACATACGAGTATATTAAGAAAACAATAGCCAAATAAATTTACGCAATTATCATATTTTTTTGGATATTACCACAGATATAGTGTATTATCTATTCAGTGGATATTACCAAATACCATGACGAAAATTGCAATCTTGTGTAGGGATACTCCGTATGGAAAATTATAAAAATTACGAAATTAAAATAAAATATTTATATGTTGGGTTCATAGTCCATCATCGATGACACACACGCGCTAAAACGTTTAACCTGAAATAGTGTGATGACCAAAGAAAGCGATGTCACCATTTTCGATAGAATCTAATACAACATTATAATGCAACTCTAACAGTATTGCACATAAAATCGGAGGCATCGTTCTGCAGTACATTAACATCGTCCCTACAATGAAGAAATGAGCTACAAAAGAACGTTCAAACAAAAAGAGACCTCAGTGCGTGGCAACGCCAATCAGTCAGCCTAATACGTTCAGTTCAGTCAGTCGGTCCAGCTTGACGAAGTCACTCAGTTTTAGCACGTAGTTCAAGTGCAGTTTCTTCAACCCATCATCGACGTAACATCTATTCGCCATGTAATAAATACGCATAAAACAGCAACTTCATGTTTTTTCTGTCAATTTCCAACTGTAGTTGGAGCTTCAATCCTCAACTGCATTCAAATCCTACATAATACATAAGTAGAAATAAATAGTTTTTTGGACTAAGAGAATGTCGAACGCTGGATGAACTTAGACGTGACCAACTCGCAGCTCTCATCCAGTAAAGCTAGAGTTTCCTAGGACAGCGGTGCCCGTATCTTAACGGCCGTAGTGAACGGTGATGCGGTGGACAGCCGTTGTAACGGTAACTAGAGAGTGGTTTCCCTGGAAAACGGTGTTAAATGGTGTTGATAACACCGTTTCCCTAGGAAACCACTCTCTAGTCAACGTTACGACGGCTGTCCACCGCATCACCGTTCACTACGGCCGTTAAGATACGGGCAACGCTGTCCTAGGAAACCCTAGCTTAACGCGGTCGCTGGGACACATAAATGGGTGACACATAAAACTCAAGGTGACAAGCCTGATTTCCGTTGCATTTAAAACGACATTGTTTCTCACTTATAATATTTAATCTTAAATTCATCCAATTTCCACGGCCAGGTTCAAACAGTATTGTTCGGCGTTCATTCGTTGTATTTTATTTAATTATATGTATAAGATGAAATCTTTTATTTTATACACGCCACCTTCCAACAAAACATTAGATCATAACCACACGAAACAGATTTTACTTCATGGTTTTAAAAAATGCTTATTGCCAACGGATTTTCACGGAGCACCTCCAGATTAGTATATTTTAAAGCAATGGAAAAAAGACTGAAAAACAACTGAAAATACTATAAGGGTCATTTTCAAAGAATAAACATCACCAAACTTCCTTATTTTGCACTGCTTTATAAGCCTCAGAGACTCATCCTCGTGGAACACCTCTCAAAAGATGGACGGACAACAGGAAATCCGCCTCACAGGAGAAACAGCACTCTGAGAACAGGTCGCAAAGGTCAATAACAATAAAGAAATTGAAGAAAATATTGAAAGTAATACAAAAGAAATGATATAAACTTTGTTGAATAGAGTAAAATTTAACTAAAGTTATTATTTGCAATAAAGGCTTTAGCATTTTCTTAATAACCTATCATTGTTTGCGTTATGTGATCATTACACACTGTATAGAACTCACTATTCCGCCTTCGTTTGAAAACCCACATATCCTGAAATCTTCTATCTGTTGCCTTTTTTATTATGTATGTAAAAGTTGTGTCCGTTTTTCACCCAATTTTAAAAAAAGCACCGAAAGTTAAAGAAAATGGTAAAAGTTCCACGTCATTTAAAAGAAAATTTTCTGCGCTTCAAGATATTATTTTGCTTTTAGGTTACACATATTATTTTATTTTATAACAACCCTTCAAAATGGAAAGTCAAGTATACGAAAGAGAGCATTTTCAATACCTCCTTCTGTTCGCGTCAAATTGAAGGAAAACAGCTGTCAAGGCTGTACGGTGAAGTTGCTGTGAATAATTGACTAGTTTGTTGTAATTTGGATAAACACACACACAAACTTTTATTTTTAAGGAATAACCCGCTAAGTCTCTATTTTGATGCTTGTCTGCAGGTGGGATAGAAAGATATTGAAGAAGGTAATAAAAAGTACACCACAACACGCAGACCAATTGAGAAAAAAATCTTTCTTGGATTTTTTTCTTGAAACTGGCGAAAATCGAACCCGCGACGCCAGTTTCACAGTTGGCCGTCTAACCAACTGCTCCACGGTGCCTATCTTAAAACCTTGATGTAGATCATTAATAAAAACTTTGATTTATATCGTGGCATACTATATTATATAGTGACACTATAAGTCCGGAGCATGTCATGTGAACATTTATTGTTTTACTGTATTTTTTAGTCAAATTAAATTTTGTAATCATCTGTGTCCGCGCATTTTAAGAATACAGTTCTGTGTGTGAAATAGAACCAGAATCCTAGATAACTTTATTCGACTCAATGGCCACTCTTAGGTAAAAATTTTAATTAAGGATATTGAGTGAAGATTAGTCCGACTCGTGTTTGTCGCCTTCGCCTACAATGTTCGAGGTCTAGGTTCGATACCTGGGAAGTTCGACATGAAATATTGATTAGAAAGTTAATTAGACGCTACAATATTTCATATTCCTGGACTGACACTTGGCGCGTAAAGCTGATCACTTTATCTTCATGTTACAGATGATCGAAATAAGCTGAATTCATTTTACAAGCGCGGAAAGGAAATTTTTCATTGATAAACCCTTACGGGTTGCATACATTTAACAAAATATATTTACTTTTGCAATTCAAATTCTACTGTAATTAATAATATTTTTAACATCTTTTGGAAAGGTCTGAGTCTTTTGTTTAGTTTTGTCTGGTAGTTTATTGTATAATTTCAGTCCATGGTTTATTAGTCTCGATTGTCCTTTTCTCGTTTTAAAATGTTGTATATTTATTTATTTATTATACGAGTATATATACGGCCTAAGCCAATAAAAACAGTTAGATGAAGAAACATAAATGCAAGAAACTGAACAAAAAGAATATAAAACTATTTAGCAAAGACAAACAAGGGCAAAACAATAATTGTAGACAATATATTCAAAAAAACGAAAGACCAAAAACTTTGAGCTAAACCATGCCAATCCAACTTCATCCCACACTGTTTAGTCGCTAAGAGATCTACGAAAATCCGGAAGATCTTTCCCAAAAAATTCCAAGTCGTGTGATGAATTGACTAATCTACACATTCTGGACATTGGGGCATAAAAACCAAAGTTGCTCTTAGAAGATTTTATAAATAGCAGATTTTGACTTCTGGTGACACGGTTGGGAACATGAAAAGAAATTGATTGCAACAGAGATGGGACATCACTTAAAGCATTAAGTATTTTGAACATGCATATAAGGTCCATCTCAGTTCTACGTCTCTCCAATGAAGACAGATTAAGAGATTGCTCTGAATATGATACTTTTCCGATATTCTCGTATTGTGTTCATGTTTACTACAGTTTTTTTCAAGTTTTAATTCTGGTGATGATAAATAGAACTTGGTCGATTATTATTAAACTTATTACTTTACTGATTTGAAAAAAACGTTGCTACACACAATGAATATAAACTCAATTTGTGAAGCTCTTCCGCGTACCTACATAACAATCTAAATGTAATACGTGTAAATAAAGTAATAATTTAATCAACAATCTTTTGGGTTTGTCCAAACCTCTGTAGAGAAGGACTGAATTCAACTCCCTGGGGAGTTGTTTATACTAACATATTACAACAGAGATGAAAAACCTTTAAAAGAAGGTAATATAGAAGTCTAGGCATCAACAGGGCTTATGACCTGTCAATGGCTGGTTTAAGTGGCCACTTTACACACTGTGTAACATTCACCACTCTGCCCATATTTGAACATCTATATTCCTTCGATTCTTTCATCTGTTGATGTTTGTGAAGTTAAAGAGCTGAAACCTTTATTTATGCGGGTGAGATTCATTTGATTGAATTATTTCACCTACATACTAGGCAACGCCTGAAAATGATATTTTTCATTTTCTATACTTCTTCATGGACCAGGTGGATTTATCAACAATATTTTGAGTTTGTCCAAACCTCCGTAGACAAGGACTGGATTCAACTCCCTGGGGAGCTGTTTATACTAACATATTACAACAGAGATGAAGAACATTTAAAAGAATTTAATATAGAAGTCTAGGCATCTACAGGGCTTATGACCTGTCGATGGCTGGTTTAAGTGGCCACTTTACACACTGTGTAACATTCACCATTCTGCCCATATTTGAACATCTACATTCCTTCGATTCTTTCATCTGTTGATGTTTGTGAAGTTAAAGAGCTGAAACCTTTATTTATGCGGGTGAGATTCATCTATTTGAATTATTTCACCTACTATATTTTTCATTTTCTATACTTCTTCATGGACCAGGTGGATTTATCAACAATATTTTGAGTTTGTCCAAACCTCCGTAGACAAGTTTCCAAACATTCAACTCCCTGGGGAGCTGTCTATACTAAAATATTGATAATGTTACACAGTGTGTAAAGTGGCCACTTAAACCAGCCATTGACAGGTCATAAGCCCTGTAGATGCCTAGACTTCTATATTACCTTCTTTTAAATGTTTTTTATCTCTGTTGTAATACAATAATTTAATTACTACACTTTTGTGCTACTGTATATGCTAAGTAATAATTATTTATCAAGTCCTATACTTCAGGGATTTCACATTCACGAGCACTCACACATCGACACTTTCACCTCCACACAACTCATATCACACTGAAGATGCGCCACACCATAACTCCTTTCCTTAAGGGGTAAGTATTTTGAAACTTGTATTACATGTGTCAGAAAATGTTACAAGATCTTGTGCAGTGTCTTGTTCAATGATTTTTGTGGCATATCTGGGACAATTTTATTTGCTGCTTTACTAAGGGCCAGTATTCGGGATTAAAAATTGTGCTTATACATGCGCAGTGCGTATTCGATAATGTTTTTTTTATGCCTGATAACTGGCACCTTCGCATTTGACAAACGGGTTAACGTGAATCTTTTTAAAAATTAGTATTTCCAGCAGAGAAAGGTAATCATGAAGTTAACAAGTGTAATAAAACAAATAAAATTATGAATAAATAATGTGACATAAGTAACAGCAAATACGCATCAGCAGTTGTAGGTATTTATGCAGAAAGCGGCCAGCCATAGAAAAGTGAAACTGAGATAATAGCTTTTTCGTAAAAAGAGTGAATAACATGTAATGCAAACGTATTACAACAGAGATGATGAACATTTTAGAGAAGGTAATATAGAAGTCTAGGCATCTACAGGGCTAATGACCTGTCATTGGCTGGTTTAAGTGGCCACTTTACAGCATTCACCATTCTGCTCATATTTTTTATTTTTTTTTATTTAAAAGTTTTTGTTTTTTTACAATAACCATAATAATAAAACAGAGTATTAAAAAATAAAGCATAATTACATATCAATGACATACATATTAATAGAAAAATAGTAAACAAAAAATCCCATAAGAAAGAAAAAATAAAATACTCCGTACAAGATAATATGGTATTTTTTTTATAGTTATTAAAAAAGGAAATAAAAAATATTTTTAAAAAACACAAAAATATTACTTTTTATTAAAGGTCAGCAAAATAAATCATAGAAATAAAGAGTTCATATCTTTTGTCTGAATCCAGGAAAGTGCATGTATTTTAAAAGAAGGAAAATTTTAAAAGTTTGTAATCAATGAAATATTATCAGTAAAAAAATAATAAAAAAAATATGGGCCTATAAAATATGCATGTCTCTGTGCGAGCCTCGTTTTACAATGTGGCATTTCTAACTCACGATTCCTTCTTTGACTTGATCTATTTGAATTACTTGTAAATAAATTTTGGTTCTTAAGTTTATATTTTAAACATTGAAAATAATATAATGGTGTTAGATCTAAAAGTTTAGCTTCTTGGAATAATTGGAAAGAAGGAAAAGTGCGATTTTTGTGAAGCATTATTTTTAATATAAATTTATTTGAACATATATAATCCTTGAGTTCTTTCATCTGTTGATATTTTAAAGTTAAAGAGCTGAAACCTTAATTTATGCGGGTAAGATTCATCTGATTGAATTATATCACCTACATACTAGGCATTACAAACAATAATCTAATTATGTTATGTTATTAATTGATCAGTTTTAATGATGAACCGTAAGATTTTTTTAAGTGCTGTGGGTGTTTTCTGCAAATTGAGAAATGCTGTTTTGTGATCGACAACATTTTCAAAAGGTGATTAATACAGTTTTTTGTATGAAAACGGTCTGGCTGTTATTAGCAGAACATAGAATTGACATTACTGCACCTGATAACATCAATACTTTTTTTTACAAAATTGTGGACTGGCTGCTTGCTGCATAACTACGTTAAGTTGAAGCAAGGCGTGAGATGAGCAGGTATAATTTTTATGTTCTTGATTCAAATATCTGTGGAAAAATTTAATGTCTTCTAATTTTTCAGAATTCAACTACAACATTACCCAATTTGTGTATTATAAAGAACAATATGCATGGGGTCAAATCTCGTACAAGATGTGTTAACATTTTCTGACCCCTGATTTATTTACAAATATCCGCTGTACTAAAGTACTAGACTAAGCTCTAAACCGATATTACTAAGAATGACAGATCTCTTAAAGAAATAAAAATATGCAGGAACAATAACACGTAATTATTATAAGGATATCAAATAATGTTCATAAAAGCAATTACTTTTTTAAGTAGTAATCTCATTGATTTTACATTTAAAAGGATTCTTAAATTATGTGATCGTAATTCCTCAATTAAAAAATAATAATTATGCAGGATGTTAATTTGTTTACCTTATCAAATAAAATTAAAATACAGGTGCGAGACTGGCTCCTTGAGGGATTCCAGTTATAAGGTTTTGATAGGACAATAACACATACTGCTCCTGAACTTCTGACCATTCATTAGCTTGATAATCCCTCCTGCAAAAGGGACAACCTAAATTTAAATGATGCTTTAGTCGAACTACTTATATTTATAGAAATTTGAAACGAATTATAATGACCGAGGAAATAATAATTGAATTTCGGGGTTATTAGTGATTCCTTACAAATTTGCAGGTATTTTTTTTTAATGTGGTACTAAGGTAAATTCAAATACTTGATTACTTAATATCACTTGTGAGGTCATCAACAAATTATAAAAACTGTATTTATCGGAAGCCAAATATTTGAAGACAAAAACAGTACTGGATTTTAACCCTTTGAAAGTTCATCATTATATCTTGTATACCCACGAACAGGCCATGCCCTTATGGGATTTTTTCGTTTACTATTTTTACAATCAATATATTTAAAAAAAACCTTTTATGGATTTTTTTCTTGCAACTGGCGGGAGTCAAACCCGCGAGTCGGCCGTTTAACTAACTGCGCCACGACGCCCGTCAACAAGTTTAAAACTCAAATTTTAAACTTCATGTTATTAAATATTTGTATATAACCACTTACCGACTTTTCTATGTCTACCGTATTTATTAAAATGTTGTTGATTTAAATATTAAAAATATCAAACTTTAAAGTTTGAAAGATGTATTGGCCATTTTACTTCTTACCCATTTTATGCTCGTGTCCACGTTCAGTGCAATAATAATTGTTATCTCTCAAGCCCGGTCGTCCACTTTTAATTTGTCAATAAAATTTTGACGTTCTCAAAAACTTGTAAGGGTTAATTATATTTAAATCTAACATAATTCAAAATGAAAGAACATAGGTATATAAATACAATTAAGAAACTGGTTTACTTCAGGCTATATAACAGTTTTATCAGTTATTTTTTTCCATAATTATTTTTAAATGTACAATATATTCACAAACAACAAACTAAACGTCACGCAGCTTCCTTATAGAGATGGGCAGATTTCAGCCATTTAATAACATAAGCACGAATCTTGGCATTTGTGTACCTTCTTGTACATAGTTTTATCAGACATTCGCCTGAATGGCATTACGACAGCATTTAGCCTAAGATTATCCACGCTTTTCCAATTCCATACTTTGCTTCTCTGCATAAGGGTCGGCACCAGGACTCCACTGTGAAAGGCGAATATATTAGAAAAATGATGCTGCGATGGTTTGAACATGTAATACATATGCGTACAATTAATTACAGTCTGATGTGGATAGTAAAAAAACTGCTGCTCTCTGTGAAAACATTCGATAGTAAGTTAGTATAGAAGATGCAAAATACATTAAAGCGGTTTAGAAAAAAAAGCAAAGGTACAATTATATTTATTGTGGTGAGATCATTTTCATCTAAATTTAAAATGGTGGTATTTTTTTGGAAGTGATTAATGGAATCACTTTGAAAGAAAACGTTCAACTGCCTATTAATGTTGTTCTCAGCAGCACCTAATGAATGTAATTCACGGTCGATGATCGCAGATAGAAGCTACCGTGGGTCATTCCCATTCATAATATTTCTAGAAGTTTCTTTGAACGTATGAACAATATTTTCAAAGAAACACGCATTAACTTAATGACTTGTGAAGGATTTCTTTTAATTTTGCCTTGTATTTTGATACGTAAGTCTAACAATAAACCACGTTTTGATATATCTTTGCTAGTCGTTAATACCATGACCTAAGATTAATAAAATTTGATCGATATTGATACAAATTTATATGTTAATACTTCCATCCTCTTCTTTTTCCATATTCGCTCCTGAATGGATCATGTGGACATCTTCAGACGCCTTCGGGTGGCCCTATCGCTAACTAGAACTCTCACCTCCTCCCATGTCACATAATTCCGCCCAATAAAGCCGAAATATTGCCATCGACGGCCTTCCAGGACGTCGATGGCAATATTACTAGAGTTGAATAATCGGCTTTTTGTTTTGACCAAGTATAGACTAGAGTTCCAAACAGCAAGTATCGTGTAAGAATTTTTACTTATACAGTATCAGTGGTGTAATTTTATAATATTTTTTTTTTCAAATCCTGAAAAGGAATTTGAGTGAAAGTTAGGCCGCTTTAAAATGTCACTATCTTAATATTTAAGTTGTTCCTTTATCCTTCTTCTTTCCTTCCCATCCCCTCTCCTCTCTTCATAGTATAGTGTTAATTTTACGATATATTAATTTTTTAATTCTTTGTTTTTAATTTTGTATAAAATCGTAAGATTCAATATGTCCATGTACTTGTAATTTTCTCAAACTGAACGGTTTGGGTAGGTAGGAAGAAATTGCTTTTAGGCAATATACCCGCCTTTTTATGTATATAAATTGTATATGTAAATAAAATGTTAAATAAATAAATATAGTATCTGAATTGGGGCACGAGGCTTAGATCCTAATTTTTCATCCATTACATCTACCCATATGGGAAAATAGGTTGATGGTAGTAGAAAAGGAAACAAAAGGATAAAAATCGTGTTAGATCGTTACAATTTATAAACATTTATTTCGATATGTTTTAGTTTAATTTATGCAAATTTACGATAAATCGAATTATTTATGCGACCAAGGTTTGGTCATGTATGCCGAATAAATGGAAGACAATAAAATGGTAAAACAAATCACAATAATTTTCCATTCGCATGTTGGGGTAGTAAGTGTCCTGACGAAGAGACGGGTACGTCTCGAAACCGGTAAACGTAAAAAGTCGGTAAGTGGTTAAATAAAAATATTATTCACTAAAATTGGATATCCATATGGATAATATATTATAGCAAATATTTCAATGGCTCAGTTCCATAGAGAGATAACTACAAAATTCAAAGTTTTAATTTTTTTTTTAAAGGAATAACCCGCTAAGCCTCAATTTAGAGCCTTGTCAGCATGTGAGATAAGGGGATATGGAAGGAGGTAAAGAAAAATACGCCACAACACCCAGACCGATTGAGAAAAAATCTTTCTTTGATTTTTTTCTTGCAACTAGCTGGAATCAAACCCGCTACGATTGTTTCACAATCTTTTTCAATTTTACAAAGGTATTTTTGTTTTAAACTCATGGTTTTCTTTTGTTAGACAATGGTTTCGTATTGAAATAAATAAACTTAACAATCTCGCAGCTCCCTAACTAATTTAAACGTTGTGATAATTTACGTAACAATTTTAATCCAAAAATAATTAACCATTTTGTACATGTTTCACATAAATGGACACATATATACTTCACTCAAGGTGATATCAATAATTATTTGTTATATATCAATGTCAAAACTTTGGGCAGCCATTACTCAAAACTAGTATTTTCTAGTTATCTCTGTATGGTACTGAGCCATCGATTTGTTGCTCACAATAGTGCATCGCTGCCACTTTTTTTATTAAATGCTTTGTGTGATTTGCTGATTGTGAGATTTCTAATAATGCTTTGCAAACTTAATGGAGAATGCTCAATTTGCAGCGTCAAATAAAATTGATATCCGTTTTTTTCCAACTTTTTTTTTAAAATTTTTTTTTTGCACCACAACAGGCCAGGAGGCCCAATTACAGTGGTGAATTACATCACAGAACACCCAGGCTTGAGAAAATTCACATCATTTTTTTGTGTTCTCACCGGGAATCGAACCCGGAACCTTCCGTCTGTGAGTCAAGCGTCTTGACCACTACACCACGGAGGCCGCCAATTTTGATACAATTTAACTCTTGTGTGGCCGTGATGTCATACTAGTCTACATACGATGCAAGACATGATATAACTCTCTTATATGTTTTAATGATGAAGTTTTTTTGTATTTTTTTATTAACATTTTTTGTGATCTTTATAGGGAAATTTTCACACTAGATTTGGAAAGTGCAATTCGTATAACAATGCTGGATTTTAATACAAAAAATATTTATCCTCGCTACGCAAAGAATGAATGTCCGCAAATACAGCAATAAATTTCCATAAGAGAGAGCACGAAGGTAAAAATCATAACAAAGAAGATAGAGACGCTGTTATGTGGCCAGTGTTTGCGTAAAACAGATTCAGTCGGTTATTGGCAGTGATGGGGGACGCGCGCATGTAAAATGAGTTTGGTATTTATATATTTTTTTATTGATTTTGCTATAACTGGGCTATAGCAAAATCATATATTTGTTTTTTTAAATTTTGGATGAGGAATCATTAAACAGTATGTTTACATGTTTTTTTTTTTAATATCTAAACTTTAGAATATTTCGTCTTTTGCTTGTGGTAACACGCTGTCACATCACTGCGTGCAAAGGAATTATTTTTCACAGTCTTTTAAGAGTTAAAGACGGTTTCATAGCATACCGTTATTTTCGTGGGAAAGTTTTCAAGTAAACTTTACTTTGGCATCAATAACTAATTTTTCGGGTTTGGCGCAGACTTCACATATAGCTTTTAATACCCTCAATTACTATTCAATTTTCTTTAAGGTTTGAATATTTTAAATCAACTACAAACCTAATTTTCCTATCCGTAATGTTGCCACAAAAGTTAAGTAGGTGCCCGTGTCATAAGAATATGTATTTTTCCACGCCCGAGAACTCAAAACGCATCCTTCCCGCCATTATTAAGTAGAGATTATCATAAAAACATAAAATCTCATCAACAGGGAGCAGAAGTATCAGTTTTGGTCAATGGTGAATGGGAACAAAGTAGGTGTTTGTATTTTTTACCCGAACGCATCACTCAGACATGATATCCTGTGACAGGTTCCATTTCTGGTAATCCTGTCGGTCCTGTTTACTGGATTTAAGGACCAGTTATTGTCACTTCAAAGCCGCGGCCGACTATATGCATTCTTGACTTATTTTTACTTTAGTCATTGGAGCTGATAATCCATAGTTAGCAAGGACGTGAGTTACATTTTAACCGTTTCACTGCATTAAACGAGTACGTAAATGCCCACGGTAAAAATAATCATATGTATATATCAGTAGCGAGCTGTGAGTTTTGAGATTGGTAAGCTGTAAAAATTCTTATAAAATGTCCATAGCGGTAGAATGGTACATTAAAAAAAAAGACTTTATTATATTTGAAAAATAAAATTTTTGTTAAAAATATTTTCGAATTTAACACAAACATTTGATAAAAAAAACGTAATTTCAGAAAACTAGAACCCGCTGGGACTTGAACCCCAACCGTAGTTACTAGGAAGCTAACAATTCATCCACACGGCTGTTTTATGAGTAACTCAAGAGTCATCGAAAAAGTGAATACGAAAATTGTATAATAAATTAGCGTACCGATATATCATTTCTTACTTGCGACTATTGTAACATAAAATAAAACACTATTGCTTAGTGAATAATGATGACAACTCAATTATTTTTAAGTATTCCTCACCCAGTACAAATAAAACGAAACACCAATTGCCTTTCTAGAATCCTTATTTAATTGATTTTTATATCATTTTAATTGATTGATTGATTTGGTGTTTATTTTGTAGAACTCCACATTTAAACTTATAATATTAGAAAATCACTTCACGAAATTTTTGTTTTTATATTTGTAAAAATAAAATAAAGTGTTCAGTAGACTCAAATCAGTGTTTGATTTTTTATATTATAAGTATAAATATGGAGTTCTACAAAATACGCCAAATCAATCAATAATAATAAAATAATGAAGGCAGAAATTCATTATTTAAAAATTTGTTTTTTTTGCATACTTTTTTTCTTGTCATTTCGAAAAAAACCGACTCAACTTTTGTTAACAACAATAAATTAGTCAATTATGTGTTCTCCTTCATTATTTTACAAAAAAATAGTCACTAAATAAAAGTATCTTCACTGTACATCCCGCAAATATCACGAGCACTTTCAGCAGCTGTAATCCCTCGGTTGAACACGAACAGAAAGAGGTATCGAAAATGCTCACTTTCGTCTACTTGATATTCTATTTTGAAGGTCACTAATAAAATAAAATAATACATGTAACTTCAAAGCAAACGCAATATCTTGAAGAGCAGAACATTTTCCAACGAACGCCGTATAACCTATGCCATTTAAAAAATTTTAAAAATCAAGGCAAAATAATTGGTCTTAAATTATTTATCAGATATTTTTTAACGCTTATTTTATTTATTTATTCCTACAATGATCGAATTCTATACAATCCAATAGTTTTTTTAGACTTGAGATATTTATTTATTAAGTAAAGAGAATTATAATAATATTAATAACGTAATTAGTATTTATATGCCTCATGTTTTGCTACAGAGCTAAAAAATACGATTATTATACTGATTGGATTAGTGATATTCAAATTCTTACAAATTGATTATCTTTTCAGTGGTAAAATTCTCACCTCCCAAGTCTGACTTACAATTCATTCACGAAAATGTATCGTCATTTCCACCCACCCAATTAATATCTTCAGCATCCCTGGATCATATTCGTCCATTCATACTGACTTTAACTGGACACAATGGAACGGAAGTGTCCTTTCATTCCTCGATGTTTCCTTCTGCGGCATTATCCTGCAGCAGGTATGGACAGAGGCTAGAAGGAGACTGTATGGAGGTCTTTTATGGATAGTGCAGCCCTCAACAACGGGCCAGGTATAGAGATTACTGTTAGTGGGTAACTTTAATTGCTTTATGTAAAGTTGAATAATGAGCTGGCTTACAGAGTGATCCGAAAGTTTTAAAGTCAATTATTAACATATTACAACAGAGATGAAGATCATTTTAAAGAAGGCAATATAGATGTCTGGGCATCTACAGGGTTATGACCTGTCATTGGCTGGTTTAAGAGGCCACTTTACACACTATGTAACATTCACCATTCTGCCCACATTTGAACATCTATATTACTTCAATTCTTTAATCTGTAAATGTTTGTTAAGTTAAAGAGCTAAAACCTTTATTTATGCGAGTAAGATTCATCTAATTGAATTATTTCACCCACATACTAGGCAACGCCTAATTTTTTTTTAATTTCTTTACTTCTTCATGGACCTTAGGGAGTTGAATCCAGTCCTTGTCTACAAAAATTTGGACAAACTCAAAATACTGTTGATAAATTCACCTGGTCCATGAAGAAGTAAAGAAATTAAAAAAATAAAAATTTCAAGCGTTGCCTAGTATGTAGGTGAAATAATTCAATTAGATGAATCTTACTCGCATATATAAATGTTTCAGCTCTTTAACTTCACAAAACATTAACAGATGAAAGAATTGAAGTAATATAGATGTTCAAATAGGGGCAGAATGGTGAATGTTACACAATGTGTAAAGTGGCCACTTAAACCAGCCAACGACAGGTCATAAGCCCTGTAGATGCCTAGACATCTATATTGCCTTCTTAAAATGATCTTCATCTCTGTTGTAATATGTTAATGTTAACAGCTTCTTAGGGAGTTGAATCCAGTCCTTGTCTACAAAAAATTGGACAAACTCAAAATAATAATAATTATAATTGGTATCGCCCATTAAGTTTGCTCGTTGTTGGGCAATCCTTTTAAGTATTTGCCTTGTTACACCAGCCCTACTTAAATACCTCGCAGTTCTTCTACAAAAACTAGATGTCCGCACTCACTCTGGCCAAGGTCCATGTTTCGCAGCTGTATAGCACCACATTCCAGTCAAAGGTATTGATTAGATTTTTCCTGACTGATTAATGTTGGGCTATTAAAATATCTTTTGGTGTGCGCTATTCTGGCCTGCTGCATCCTGCTTTTTGTTTTTGAGCACCTATATTGAGTTATTCTGCAGCCCGTATAAACTCTTTGAATTTTTAAATAGAGACGCTACCCAGAACATCACTTGCAGATCTATCGTATCGACCGAAGACCATACGTTTTATTTTTTCTCTGTATATTTTCACATTTTATTTCGATGGCAAAATATTTCGCAATTTTTATAAGGCCTCGTTCAACTCAACCTTCATTCAAATTCACCCATCTTGTAAAATCTATAATTGCTTATTTATTTAGTTTTTCATAGATAATTATTGAAGCTGTTTCCTATCTAAATAAATCTTCTTCTTATTCCTTGTTATATACCCATGTGATCTGTTTTTTAAAACATTTTTTTAACATTTTTTTTTTGCACCACAACAGACCAGGAGGCCTAGTTACAGTGGTGAATTACATCACAGAGCACCCAGGCTTAAGAAAAATCACTTTTTTTTTTTTGTGTTCTCACCGGGAATCGAACCCGGAACCTTCCGTGCGTGAGTCAAGCGTCTTGACTACTACACCACGGAGGCCGCCAGGTTTTCCAGGGGAATGTGCCTCTTGGGAAGTGAATTTCCATCTTCTTTTCATCTTTAGGGAGGTGTTCTACGAGGGCGAGTCCCGTGAGACTGATTATGCAGTGCAACATAAGTTGGTGGTAATTTAAAAAAAATTAACGTACCAGTCCTTTCTTCGTAGTCTACTCCATCTTACGATGTACTCAGCTTCATATATCTCTCTTATTCTGGTATTCCTCAAGCGATATCTTAGAGTTTTGTCTGCTCTCATCCTCGGTGTGTTTATCTTGGAAGTTCTCAATATTCATTATTCAGTCATGACTGTATCTGCCCTTGCTTTAACTCCATATGTCATAATTAAACTTACGCATGCTTTGTAGATTCTCATCTAAGTTTTAATGGCCATATCTTTATTTTAGAAAAATCTACAATATGAAAAAATATGTATTTATTTCAAATACATTTGTAATAATACGTGTAAAAGCTACAACAATGTAAGAAAAATAGCTAACTGACATTCGAGTATTCCTGTCATTGTCGTTTTAACTTTTAACAAGTCAAAAGCATCTCGCGACTAATGTTCTCTTCCTTTTTTCTCCTTTGAACAGTTTCTAGAAATATTTTTATGATTTCCTCTACCTGTGCTCAATAGGGGCTTTACGACACCGAATATTTAGCTCCGGGAAAAAGAGACCGTCATATTGCAATACACAACACACCATAAGAGTGACAGAGACCGGGAATAGAAACTGCCAGACAGCGTGGCACCATAATAATTGTTTCTAGACGAGAAGGGAAGGAATGTTGACTTTGGAACAAACTACAAAATCAACTTATCGAGAAGATTAGTGACAATTTATGGACGTTTTTTATACCTGGACCTTAACCTAACACAGTCTTGACTGTTTAGTGATTACCGAGCCGAAGTTTTTTTCACGTGATTTTTATAAATAGATAGGTGATGTTTATAGACACCTGATTTTTTCTAATGCCATATGATTTCGTAATAAGATTGACATTTAATATCTATAATACCTGCTCCTAATCCGATAAATGTTTTATCGAATAATAAAATGAACATTTTAAAAGCCTAAGCAGTATGTGGTATTTATTATTTTATTCACATCGTAGTCTAGAGGTAGTGCGTATAGTTATTGCTTAAGAATTTACGTTCGATTACCAACTAAAATAACTTACTTTAAGAAATATTAATCAATTTGTGGTTCGAATGGTTTGAGGGTTCAAAACTCGGATCTGCGATAAAAAGCCAAGATATTCGGCAAAAAGTATGGGTAAAAGTGCGATTAGACCCTTAGCTGATAATTGTCCGCCTCGTAGTCCAATGGTCAGCGTGTTTGCTTACCTTGCAAAATATCTAGGGTTCGATTCCCGACATGGTTGGCAAGAAACATTTATTTAAAAAAAACATTTTTTGTTACCTTGGATGCACCTGAAGCGTAGACTGATTCGATGCTGTAGAGGAAATGATAAAATACTTATTTTGACAAAAACGTTTTTAAGAATGAAAAATGGAAATCTAAGCAAAAAAAAATGTGCATTGAGGGGGAGGTCCTTAAACCCACCATCTACCTGCAGCTGTTATCTGAGGAGAGTCCTGGGGGTCTTTCTGTCAGCTGCGCATAGAGAAAAGTTATTATAAATATTCCCAAGGAATACAAACTCCATGCAGATTAAGGAGGGGGAGGAGGATGTATGGACAGAGGCCAAAACGTCGCTCCACCCCTCAGCATCCCCTCCATGCCTCCGTTTTTTTTATTCAAAATATGTATTTACACAAACAATTTACATTAATAAACGTATCGAAATATACAATAACAATTTCTTAAAACTATAGTAATACAGCAAACGTAACTTATACAACAAACATAAGTAAAAACACGGATATTTATAATGAGAGAATGGCCTTGAATAAAGAAAGACTCCCTGGGTGGTCAGAGGCAGAGGATCCGAATACCACCCCCGTAAGAGGAGGACAAAACAAAAGAACGTGTGCGTGCATGAATAATTGTGCAGTGCTGCCCATAAACATTTGAACATACACAAAATTTTGTAAGATGTGTTAGTAATCATTATTATAGCGCTCGCGCCGCATCGTCCGCTCCTTGAGGTGTTTTTTTATAAAAATGCCAGAATATAAATTATCCAAATATTTAATGATAAAATTACAACAGAGTTATTTGAAATAAAAATTATTCTTCTATCTACTCTCGTTAAAACTTAAATGTACATAGAGCGTTGCGTTGGTAAACAAATTGCAACGTTTATCAATAACTTTTTACAAAATGGCAAGACGATCACTTTTATACTTCAAATGTCGTCGGGGTTTTTTTTAACGTTATACTATATGATTGAAATAAAAAATCGAATATTTATTGGAATGAGTTTGTTTTTATTGTGTTCGATAGAATAAAAATAAACATTTATTTTTGGTCCAATTTTCAGCCACATGTTACAACAAATCAGAAGTTATTTCTGAAATTGTGCTTGTTTTATTGGTTTCCAAGGCTTCAAGTTGTTAGTTTGTTTCCATAGACCATGGACTTAACATTGCTACATAGAAAATAATCCATTGGCGTCAAATCACAGGATCATGGAGGCTAATTAACGGGACTATTTCTGGAAAATTGCTGTCGCCAAACTCTTAACGCAGTAAATTAATGATTTCACTAACAACCATATACGTTTGACAAGCTGAACTCTATTTTCTAAAGTACATTTTGTCCAATTGCCACTGTTGGATTGGATTTGTGACTATGACGATATAGTTGAAGATAAATTCTCCCGAGCGAATACGAAAATACACTACCTACCATAGAATTAAGAAGAGTCTAGAAACCGCATACGTACATCAAACAGAAGGCGACTAAACTACTCATAAATGAGTAGGTTTACGTTTTGACCCATTAGTTTCTTTGTTGACGTCGGCGTCGCTCAGTACGCAACTCCTGATTTGAATTTGTCTATGCCGTGTTGTGTCCTTTTAAAGTGTAGACATAAAAAACAGGATGGTATCACATTTCATGTGTAATTGCATTACAACAAAATAGAAATTTAGTTAGTGTTGCCAGGGAAGTAAAAATTTTTTAGCCTACTTTGCTCATCTAATGAGAGAACTAATGAAAATTGGACCGCGGATTAAACAACTTTATCGTGGACATTTGACCGACATTATCTTCAAAACATCCAATATTATTTAGCATGATATAAAAATATCCGTTTTATGTAAAATAAAATTTGTTTTATATTTTAAGTTTAAAGTTCATTAATTTAATTACTCTTATTAAATGACCCTTTACTTATCTACTCTGTTGTGTCAATCAATATTTCCACGTGCACAATAAAATTTTAGAGAAATTAACAGATTGCTTTTTTTTACCTTACATTTGTGTTATGATTTTTTTTCCCATCGTGCAACATTACGCAGCGACATCACGAATGTGCGCGGCGAAAGTGAGGTATAGTGGGGGGATTATTGAACACAGTCCGATGTATTCAAATATGATTCTACGCTCCTTCTGGACTATTCTTAATTCTATGCTACCGACCCTCCATCATCAAGTTTTTGGTAGGTACACCGATATGTACCAAGGAGACACGTATGCAACGATAAACATATCTACGCAATAAAGTGATATACCTTTCATTATAATGTCATGGTTGCCAATAAACTCTCCCGAGCGATCACGAAGATACACAACCGACCCTTTTTATCTTAAAGTTTTGAGGTTGGTACATCGGTATATATCGATGGCCCTAGTACCCCACGATACACATATACGCATTAAAAGTGTCAAAAATTTGTTTCCACTGAGCAATTCTTGCTTAAATTACGATTTGTTACAAATTTTAAATTTTTGTTTTGAGGGGGGAACTTTTTTTCTTAAAGGCCTATTTAAAATACGAATGGAAAATAAGTAAAATTTAACTAACCACTACCCCACTAAGCAGCCATATGTATCTTAACAATGTGATATTTGTGAATACATGTTTCAAAGGTAAAATAATGCCTTTACCCCTTCACAGATTAATCCTTAAGATAACCACGTTATTTAATTCTCCAGTTTGATTGGCGGTAATTCAAAAAATAATTCGACACGTTTGTCAAAAAACTAGTTGGCAAAATCACCTATTCAATTGCCTAATGGTATATTCAATGATCAAAAGACTTATCGACCCATCTCACAATGATCACAAAATAAACCGGAAATCACTAAGTGATGGCCACAATAAATCTCCCACGGAGAAAATTAAGTCGATCTCGTTATTAATACAACTTAAAATACAAACTCTCGACAGGCACTTGAAGAGCAAGACTGACCGACTCACCTTCACGGAAAGATGATCGAAATGCGCTGCATCCGATATGCGATTAATTGAATTAATTATTTGTATTATTTATTTATTTAAAGATTATCCCGTGCCAATAGAAAAATTTTACATAAACAACGTAATATAGTAATAATCCAACCGTACATAAAGTATAGTACTCGTAATAATCCATACGGCGCGGCACGATGAAATTACATTGGGTCGATTGATTTTCATTGGATTATTTTTTATTTTGTTATAAAATGGCAGTCAGACGCACTTATCAGTACACCATGAGGCCAACTTATGACCACTCTATCTACTTTAGTAGGATTTTTACAGAAAAATTCGTTATTTGGTGTATGTTCTAAGTATACAATGTCATTTAGAAGTGAGAGGTAATATTGATCAAAATGCTGCTAAACAATAAATATTACTTGATAACAGCACTATCATATTGAAAAACCAAGGATGCACGACAGTCAAAAATATTTTACAATGCCTAACATGACTATTCGAAAAAAATTATGTTTTGGAGACAAATTGAAAATCAGCATTAAAAGGACTATACTAGACATACCAAACCAAAGGAGACATTTACATTACTTAACCTAGTAAAATGCTTAAAAAACCTTTCAAATAATACGTAAATAAGTTAGTTACTTTTCTATTCAAGATATTAAATATTATTATAGGTTGAACTAACAAAGATTTAAAAAATTAAACTGACTAACGTCACTCAAAATTAATGAATAGCCACAGCCATAAAAATATCGTAAAACTGTCAAATCTTTAGCAAAACATCAACAGATTGACAAATCCCACGTTGGACCGTTAAATGTTTCCATTGAGTTTGTTTATTTATTTGGAAGTCTTCCGATCTGTATCAATTGACATAATATGGAGATGGAGGAACCCAGTGTACTTTTCCCCATCAGTAAACGATACACGTGGAACAGAGAAGAATCGGGAATTTTTAATAATGTTTTTTTCTGAAAACATATTTCAATTTGTTTATTAAATAAATAACTTTTACACAACAAACTTAAATTTAAGGCGCACATACTATAAAAAATAGATACATAAAATAGACTTTTGACAGAATAGTAGGAGAAACCTGTTCCGGAAACCCCCTTCGGATATATGGAACAGATCAACATCGAGAGCGATGTTGTTCAGCATAGCGATAGCCCTTCCAACAGACAGGGTGGTCTTGTATATTGGAAAATGAAACAATCTATGCCGACGCTGTCTTAGGTAATTATCAGGAACATGCAAACTAATGCTTATCATAATCTCGGGATCATCGACCATACCGCGCAACAATCGACAAAAATGTGTAGTGAAATACGCATTCCTTCTAGTATCTAAACTTTTGTAGCCAAACATACCTTGGAGAAACTCGGTAAGGTAGATCCAAGGGTAAAAAAAATAAAATTGACATTAATGCTCGTTTATTTTGAAGGACTTCATTTTATAATTTTAAAATTTAATTCCAACACTTGTCTTACACTAAACTATCGGGTTTTCCCACGATCATGATATGTGTACACGCCAAGCATAATGCGCTAAATAATTATTTAAGTACCTAGGCTTGCATAACTGTATGCAACAACCTTCAGTATACTTAATCTTCACATTCGTTTGAATATGCTCTAATAAGGAGAAACCGTTGTCCGATTATTTGCCTTTTACAAAATAAAATTTTACGAAATTGTTATTCAAATCAGTGTTTGATTTTAACTTCTTGGCGCGTACCGCCCGTGTGGGGCGGGAAAAATCCTGCTCAAAAAGCGTATGGCCCCTCGGTTGGGACCAAGTACTTATTTCTTTTTAAAACCCAGATGGTTTTTAAAATTTGATTACTTTTGACATCTATGGACGATTTGACAAAGAAAAATAAATCGTTTTAAAAATACTTATTTTACCGATCGAGTTACAGTCATTTTAAAATCTCAATAATATCTTACTACCGTAAAGGTTAACATTGAAATTATCTAATTTTTCATTTTATTTTTATTTGTATTTATAATTTCTTATTTATAATTTTATAATTTATAATTTCTGATGGTAGATTATTTCCTGCCATTTGTTCACTAACTAGCGGAATAACGTTTTTTTTCAGTGAATCGATGAATTATTGTTGTATGCGTGATTTTTGATTTTTGTAAATAAAATAAAACATTTATGCAGTTGGCATTTTTTGTATTCCCGAATTCTCCCCTGACAGTGCAAACGTCCCATGTGCAACGCGTCACTGTGAATTTAACGTCACCGCACTATTTTCTTACCGACCTAAAGTACCAGATTCTGTTTTCGTTCCGAATGTCCGGATGTAAACGTATCACTGTCAATATCATCAGGAAAGACCGCCATCTTAGGAGGTGCAGGATGAGTAAATTGGTCCACTGGGACAAGTGGCGGGAGATGGAGCATCCCATGTCGGCTTCAGGTCTGTAAAAATAAAATCTCTCAGACAGCTCGACGCCTGTTTTTTAGTCAATATAAAATGAGGAGCATGTATCGAAGTAAAACGTGAAAACTAACAAATGACAGAGGAAAGTAAAGTAAATGTGCTTAATATGCATGATAGGACACAAATTAAAAAATAACTTTAGTATTTTTTGTGGATAACTATTTTAGTATGATAACACAAGTGCGCTTTACAAAGTGATCCCAAAAATATAGATTTTAGTTCGATTAAATCGATTTATTATGTCATCCATGCTACAGACTTATTTAGATGATTTAGAGAACAGGGGGGTTTTACATTTTTTCCCGAAACATCAATTCACTGAGAATAATAACAATTTGTCTAAAAATATTGAGCTTGATCAGATTATCAAAACGATATAAATATTTGATCGTTTGAAAATTCTATATAATCTATGGAAAGATTGTATGGCTAAATACTCTAGATAGACACGTGTGTTAATCTATGTTTTTTTCCTTCTTGTATGCGGATGTTGGGTGATAAAAATAGTACCTACTTAGTAGAAAAAAACAATGAAATCGCGATATTTAAAGTGACGACATAAAACGAAAACTTGATTTTTAAATAAAGAAAATGATGTTTCATTTATTTTTATATGTGATATTTTGTAGTATAGATTCTATTTTCAAATTTTTAAAGTACCTACTAAACATATTTTGTTAAAAACTAAGATTTTTCTTCTAATTTTTTTTTTTTATAATCGTAGATACTTTCCATTTATATATACCTGTATTATTCAAAAACAAAAACTTCATCCTGCAAACACGAGACTTCCGAATGTGTACCTCTAAAAATACTAAACACGAAGAATAAGCTTAAGACCTTAAAATATGCCACCCTGTTACAAAAAATCTATAGAGCATTGACGCGTGTGACAGGAGGCAGGATTGATCTTTAAGTCAAGATTTTCGAGCAAAAACTCTTGAATGAAATAGTTTTTAAGGGGTTTTTACTATGAAACATAAATGAAACGTTCGAAATTTGTGCATTCTTTTTAAAAATTAAAAAAAAACGTGTAATAGAAAAAAATAAGTACCTAAGTATTACAAGGCAGTTTAAATTGTGCGCTATCTGAAATTATATATATTAATTTATTTTATGAGAATCATTTGATAATCAATTGAGGATCACACCCACTAACGCATTGTTCATAGTACCTTCTAAGAATTAGAAGCAGTTTCACATATCCTGATTGGTTCATACGAAGAATTTTTAAATAAATATTAACTCGTTTATAAAAATTGTTTTACAATATGCATACTCAACAAACGTATTTTATGAGTCAGAGCGGGTTTTGCTAATCAAATGAATTCGTGACTTACTGTTGTGTCATTTTAACATCAATTTTATTTTCTAAATAAGTCGAGGGCTGGGTTAGTAATTCTATGACCCAATCGACAAAATGTATATTTTATTAACACTAAATGAACATGTAAGTAAACTCTAATTCAAATAAACCATTATTGTATGCAAAGTCACACTAAAAAAATAAAACCAACTACAAATATTATTTTAAAAATTAGCCTTAAACTCTAAAATCATTTCCAAATTAGTCCGCCTCGCGATAGCCAGCGCGTTTGCCTACCATCCATAAGGTCTCAGGTTTGATTCCTGACATAATTGACATGGAATATTTTTTTGAAAAGGTGTTTTTTTACACTAAAATATTTAAACGTATTAATGCAGAAAGCAGCCAGTCCGAAATTTTGGAAACATGTGATATAGGTGTAAATTCTATGTTCTGCTAAAAACTGCCAGGCCGCTTACATATCGAAAACTGTAATAATCACCTTCTGAAAATAGTTTTGATCACAAAAACGGCATGTCTCAATTTGCAGAAAACACCCACAGCACTAGAAAAATCTTACGGTATAGATTCTGATGAAAAGATTAATGTCTCTAGAAATCTAGTTCTATTAAATAAATTAAAGAGGATAAATACAAAAGTATTTTTATTTAATGATTTCATTAATTAAAAACACCTGTGATAAAAAAGTGTTTTAATACATAATGTCAGCGTATACATTCAAAGTTTGAATGAGGCATCATTTAATATTCAATCTTGCTGATTTCTGAATGCATATTTTAGGTTGTCAAGTCAGCCAGACATTGAAAAAACATTAAAATTCCTCTAACCTAAAATTACATTATTTTAAAAATTACTTTAACAAAAAAATTAAGCGATTTTTTACAATAAGGGATCCAAATATAAATATAAAATAATACGTTTAATACATAATGACGCAACATACATCAAAGTTTTCATTGGGCTGGTCAAATACATAATTTTTTGTTTTTTTTACAAAGAAATATTTGCGTTGTTATGATTTACCCAAATATTTAATTTTGAGGGCCATTTCAACGAGTTGTAAACAACTTACTATTAGAAAATGGAATCGAGTTGGGGTAGAGTGGGATTCAAACCACGGACCTTTGGTCCGTGAGTCCGAGATACTAGCCACAGGACCACAATCAGATCTTATAAAATTATTTTACGTTTTATAAAAAAAAATGTACTTATTACTTATCATTTGTCAAAGAAAATAACATTTAACTGTTATGCAGATTTGATTATTCACTATTTTCACATAAGTGCTATTATCTTAGTTTCAATTTTCCATGGCTGGCTTTCTGCATGGCCTCATTTATTTTATAGTCCCCGAACTGGCACCTGAATCGTAAGACTGATCATTATGACTGATATGCACCATTAGGTGCGAAACGGGAATGATGATGCTCAAGTGAATTTATAAAAATCCGCATTTTACACAAAAGGATGTAAGTAAGTACCCACACTTCATTCACACTTTAACTTTAAAGGTACTGTTTCCGGTACCTTAAGGTGTCCATTTTACAGAAAGCCCACACAAATACGCAGATAAAGGGATTAGCGGATATGCGATACTATTTGCAGTTCATTCATCTATTCTGAGTTCCATTGACTGTTTTTCTATTCTTATTTACAGGAATTCTAAGTCCATTCATAAGTCGCAAAGTCTGTTACGAGTCAATGTATAGATTTAACAATGGTTCGCAGTACAAGTAAACGAATTAGAATTTTTATTTTATTTAATTTCATTCAAATAAACGGCACAGTATGCCATTAACATATAAGTTGAAAAATAAGTTATTAAATATATGTACATACTCGTACAGGTAAGTAGAGCGAAGTTAAAATTTTCTATGTCAAATATAGCATTTAAATAAAATTAAAAATAACAATTCTTTACAAATATTTACGAAGTGTAAATAATTTTTTTTCGATTTTTTTGTTATATTTTTGTTTTTTATTTCTACTTATAATATGCCAAGAGGGCTTTTACATGACTGGTACAAAATTACAATTCAAGCGTTTTATTACAAAAAATAGTATGTACGCTTTATAAATATGAAGGTCCAATGACAATAAGTGTAAATAAGTGTAAAAAAAATGTATGTTATATTAGAATATAAAAAATAAATATATAGATATCTATTGAATTTTTTTTAAGTATTGAATTACACTATGCTTTATAGATATAAATAAAAAAAGATAAAATATCACATAAAAGTAGGGATGTATATAATTAAATATGTTCGAAAATTATAACAGTTTTAGGCAAACAATTAAGTAAAACAATAAGTACTCTTTAAGTGTAGGTAAGTAAAATATAAAAAGTCAGTGATTTTTACAGCACTCGAATTTCAGATTAATAATGCGTGAACCTATAGAGAAGCCCTATCACTATGTTTCATAGAACGCAAGCGATGTTGGTTTGTTGGTTAGCAACCAATTGGTGGCCATTTTGTTTTATTTAAAATCATAAACATAACGGTTCGATCGGATGCTTTTGTAACTGTGCTTGGATATTTACGTTATAATAAATAAAAGTCGATGGGGAATTGCAGCGTCAAAGGTGTTAAAGGATTCAGTTTTCACAGGTAATTGATTTCGAATATTTTCACATGATTTACATTGATT
Organism: Micrasema longulum; assembly: GCF_059751315.1. Lineage (NCBI taxonomy): Eukaryota > Metazoa > Arthropoda > Insecta > Trichoptera > Brachycentridae > Micrasema > Micrasema longulum. The sequence continues at coordinate 85,201 of NW_028278817.1, forward strand.
ATTGGCATTTATTATCCCGACACGTGCATTATGTTGCTTAAAAACTTTTCTTATATCAACATATTCACTTAAGATACTATGTTTTCTCAATTTGGGAGATAAATTTGTGAATTAAAATATTTTTAATGGTGATAATGACAGTTGATAACGAGCAATATGTCGGGGCCGCATCCATATAAAGTTTGAGTTTTTATCAAGTAGAGGTCGATTCAAATTTTACTCAAAAAAAGTAACGTCAACCTTGAAATCGCATTTAAAATGACGTGTCCGAATTTCAGGCCGCTACGAATCGCCATTTTGGAGATGTGACGGACAAACAAACAAACTTAACACAGGACTTTGGTTCCATGGAATTAGAATTTATGTCTCAATAAATGTAATATAACTATATTGTGAATAAAACAAATAAATAAATAATAAAATAAACACACACATGTATTGTCAGTTTTATAAAATAAACAAAGGCGAATTATAGAAAAATAAATTAGAATAATACACAGGTACATATTCAAAAATATTTACCATGCAAATTAATATCCATTTTGCAATTCTCGACCTGAGTACGGCCTATTGTTTTGCTGCGAACTGTAGCTTACTTAATACATACTAGCCATAGAATGGTTTTCCTACGTTTGGGCTTCTCTATAGCTTGGCGCATTATTACTCTGAGATTCGAATAATGCAAGTTATTTTGAATTTATCGCCGTTAGAATTTTTAGTCTTGAAACCGATTGTGGAAAACGAAGCATATTAATTTCTGCGTACTCGTTTCCAAGCCGGTGTAGTCTGACGATTGGAGAATTGACAAAATAATCATATCTACCAGATACAATAGGGAATTTGTTTACTAGAAAGGGTCCAGCAAAAATTCTATTTAAACAGGTGGACTACCGGTAAAGCCTTAACCTTACATAAATATGCTAAAAGTATGCAGTATATTTGAATAAACTCTCATAAAAAATGAAAGAATAATGTTAGACCAATTATATTCGCACTAACTAATAAACAACGAAATTGATTCCCCTGATTTACTTGAAAGACTTTCGTTCCGTATACCATCTAGACCGACAAGACAAAATTCTATATTTACACAGACAATGCGTCGACTTTCTTTTTAAAACAATTATAAAACAAAAATGATGTTTTGAGGCCAGACCGCGAAACCTTAAAAAACTTTAAAAATATTCTCTTTTTTTTTTTCGAAATCTCCTTTTTTAAATGAAAACAGAATTTATCTTTATTTGAATAGAAGAGAAAGTCCGTTGTCTAGGACTAACATCTCTACAGCAAATTCCTACCCCTTTTTTTCCCAGCCGATTCCCTTGTCCGCGTTAGGTGCGTATTGTTACGTTGGTCAAAACGTTTTTAATCTCAATTTAAAAAAAAATATTTCAAAAAAACAAATAAGGATACTTTAAAATGTAGATCATTAAACATGTTGCTCTGAAGTTTCGCGGTATGGCCCTGAAAAACTTTGCATATCCTTAGAACTCAGAACCCTTATTACCCTTTGTTTTTATTACTTTTCATTCTTGGATCCTCTTCCTGGTCCTTTCCAAATTGCTTACACGATGCCATGCTCTTTGCGTTTCTTTCCGCATCATTAAATATTAATTTATAGTAAAATTAGTTGTATTTTTTGCCCACTAAAAACAGCTGTAAAAATATAATATTTATACGAATTATACATATATTTTTTTAAAGTAATTTTGACCATTATCACTTATTTGCTTTAAGGTGGATCAAAAGTATTGTTTTTAGAAATAAGTCTTCCAAAGTGCACATTTTTTTGTAAAATAACAAGAGGGTTTTTTTTTCTCTACATTTGGAAAAAAATTGACACAACTAATGTTACCAACAAATAAGTCAAAAATATATTGTCCTACACTATTTTATAACAAATTAGTCATTAGGGTATTATTCTACATTATTTTACAACAAATTAGTCAATAACGTATAATCCTATGTTATTACAACAAATAAGTAAATAATTTAGAGCATCTTTACCGTAAATCGGTCAAATATCGCAAGAAACCTTAGGCATCTTTATTCCTTAGATTGAACGCGAACTGAAGAAGGTGTAGAAAATGCCCTCTTTTTTTTAACTTGACATTTTTTTAATGGCTCGTAAACAAATAAAATAAAACATATAACCTAAAAGCAAACACTATATTTTGTGGAGCAGAAAATTTGATTTCGAATGACGCAAAACCATTATAATTTTTAGCTTTTGGTCCTTACTATTAAATATGAAAAAAATGGACACAATTAGCACCTTGTACTTAAAGTTGAAAAAAATAAAAAATAATGTATGTTCATCTCCTCCATTGATTTAACAGTAGGTAGTAAAATTAATTGAATCGTGGTTTTCTTTAAATTAAACTAATCGTATATGGGTTCAGTCAGTAAAATAAACAAGTAAAGCCATAAATGTAATTGATTTGTCAACATTCAATTAATTAAACTGGCTGTAAATGTCAATAAATTCTAATTATATCAAATCAGTAGTGAGTTCCTAGTTAATTCTGATTTTACTACCAGAAATATAATTTTAAAGTTTTAATGCGATATGCGCAGCACTAAATAATTATTGTGGTCCATAAAAACTACTGAAATTTTTTAATAAGTATTAAAAAGCATCGAACTCTATCCATAAATGGTAGCCAGTTATTAATCACTCGAAAAATGCTCTAAATCGCATTTTTATGTCCCGACAAATATAAATTTTACAGGCATTTATGGACAACTTTACTGTGGTCCTTAAATTTTAAGATATGATTTTTCTGATATTAAAATTAACATTAAAATGCGTTTTTTATTTAAAAATGTCCTAATGCCAGAATTGATTTTTATTTATTCATCTTTGGACGCCTTTATCGCTTTAAGCTCTTCAAACTAAACAAAAACAAACTGGTGGCAATTTGGTCAAGATTTGTGCGAAATGGCTTTGTAGCTGTTTTTTGGGCAGAAAGTGCTTGTGCATATAAAACGAGAAAATAGGTTACTTTGAATATGTCTAAATATTTATCTAAAAAAGATCAAAAGATTATCTAAAGATTACCGAGATTATTGGGAAATGTGGAAATCTAGTCTAATCACTTAAACCAGCTAATAAAATGTTATGACAGGTGGATAATAGAATGATGACAAAACATGACATTTTCAAAAACGTGTAAATACACACAAGTCTTTTAAACAATAAACACATCTAAGGCTGGTTGGCTACTCTAGTTGAGTAATGTCAAAAATTCTAGACTCACGCACGGATGTTCCGAGTTCGATAGCCACATGTTCGAGTTCGTTCGAGATAGCCACAATTTAATTTAGTTTTCGTGTAGCAATTTAAATATGCTAAATAATTAAAACGATTCATTTTAAATAACACTGTTGACTGTCAAATTTTTATGTGCGAGACATCTTACATATATAAGTGCGAGATTCCTCACATTTCCACATAAACTTATATACAAAATTTACCGCCCAAAGGTAAATTATTTTAACGTATTGAATATTTGTATATAACCACTTACTGACTTTTCTATGTCTGCCGGTTTCGAGACGTACCCGTCTCTTCGTCAGGATACCAATTAAACCAACATGCAAAACCCACTATACCTATACACCTTCAACATAGTTGTTGCACACAAATATTAAACCAATATGCCATGCATTTCAATAAGTTACCCTTAACATGCACTGATAAGGTTAAAATGCATGCCATGTTGATTTTATATTTTTGTGCAACAACCATAGTGAACAATATTTTGCACGTTGCATGTTGGTTAAATTGGCGTCCCGAGAAAGAGACGGGTACGTCTCGATACTGGTAGACATATGAAAGTCGGTAAGTAGTTATGCACAAATATTAAATAACTTTTTGACAAATGGTTGACCACAAAGTTAATGTTTTAATTTTTGATATGAATAGTAATAAAAAAATATATTATTTTTAAGTTTAACTACAAATATTTAAAGAATACAAAACTGACGTATCTATCCGTAACTAGAGATGCATAGCACTAAATAACTCTAATAAAACACGGGAGTCCACTCTTTGTCGTTTTGAAGTTAAAAATGCAGAAATTATCGCAATAAGCTATTTTATACGTAAATAAAACACCGAAGTTCACTTTCGATATAAAAATGCTTTTTAAGTTAAAATAAAAATCTGAAGTCCAAATTGTTTCAATCTAAAAAACATCAGTAGTCTCAGATATGCTATTTTAATATGCACTATTGTTATCGAAATAATTATTTATTTCATCGGAAGTTCTTTATAGAAAAAAATCAAAGCTACACCGGGAGAACGTCTTGTAGCTGCAATATTTGCATTAAAGAACCCATGAAATGTTTAATTAATAATAATTTATCAGAGTTTGCTAATCATTATAAAACTTCAAATCATCATTTTGAAAAGAAAAAAGGAGGTTAATTTTACATTCAGATAATAACAAAGGACTTACATAAAATAATATGGAGATTTTTCACATTAAAAAAGCCATAAAAACGATATTCTCCTTGTAAATAATCAAATAACTTTTCAGTACAGCCTCATTTTGGAATTAAAAATTAACCAATCGGGTAACCCCACTTCTACTCCTCCTCCATCTCAACTCTCTACCAATTCTTCGAGTGCATGTTTAGAAATGGTGGTGTTCGAATCTTTATAAATCTACATGTGATTTATGAATTTTTAGAAATAATACATATGTACTGCGGTGATGGTGATGGTGGAGGTGTATTTTAGTTTTTGCATGTAGGCGTAGTGAGTGTCCTGACAAAGAGACGGGTACGTCTCGAAAAACGTAGACTAAAAAAGTCGGTAAGTGGTAATATACGAGTTCTTATAGTTACTAATATAAATTTAAATTATATTACTTGGTTTAAAAGTTATGATGTTTAGGAAATTGTTCAATCACAAAATTATGTTTCCAGAACATTTCGTTCAATGTGACTCCCGTAGTTTATCTTTAAAGGTACAGAACAAATTACTGAGTTTTTTGATAATTAATCTTACACGTTCTCAATCTATCGCAGCGTGTTTTTATTTACGTACTTATGGGAATTTTATTATTAGATCATTCCAGGAATTTGTAAATATGTATCTTAATGTTTAATCCTGTCTCGGTATTTATTCACCCATCAAAAGGACTTCATAAACCTCGTCGTAAAGAGGCAGTTAAAGTCTTTATATCCTGATAAAACCTTGAAGGAGATACTGTGGGCTTTTGGTCATCGACACCGCTACTTTGTTTGAGAAATAAGCTTATAAAACGAAAACACAATAATAAAAAACCGAACCACCTTCAAATGCAGTGTTTATCAAATTCAGAGAGAAAAGCATGATTATCAAACATTCTAACAGATGAGGAAATTATTTGAAATAACGGTAAGGAAGTCTAAGCAGTTTGTGGTATTATGACATGTCTATAGCTGGTTTAAATGAAAAACAATGTTTAAAGTATACCCATATTTTTGTAGGCAGGCTCCATGGTGAATGTTACACAGTGTGTAAAGTTGCCACATAAACCAGCTAATGACAGGTCATAAGCTCTGTAAATGCCTAGACTTTCATATTCCCTTCTCAAAAATGTTTTTCCTCTTTGTCGCAACAAATTTAGGTTTAAGTGATCGCTGGTTTAACTGAAATTAATATGTTTTACTATTCTGATAAGTAATTTCCATTTTAAATTGTGTGCTTAAATTCTTCATATTAATGCAGTACCAGTCGTTGTCCAAAATGGAGGCACACGTCATATTCGAAAGGTCCATTTTTTATGATTTTATCAAGTATTCGCTTTCATTTGCTGACTCGCAGCGTATTATCTTCTCCGTAATTTGACGCCACGCCGGTAACTTCAGGGTTAGTAATATAAAACCATGAAGTTGAAAAGTTCGAAAGTTGTTAAGGTCTCTTCTATCGAGATGTGTTTACTTTTTTTACTGGTTATTATCTTTTTTTTTATTTTATGTACCAACCTACCGTGCAAGTGTCAAGAATTTGGTGCCTAAAATAAAACTAACGCATGCATGTATCATTTATTATTGTCGAATTTTATGAAAAAAATAAATGAATCAACCAACATTTGCATACGTCAAATTAGCCATGTATGCATAAAGTAATGTATTATTTGAAAATAGGTAGGTAGGTATTAATATCATTATTCTTTCAATCAGAGACCTATTTGGTGTTACACAAATATCAAAGGGTCCATTTTTTGCACGATTTCTTCCAGTACCAACTTTATCTGCTTTGAATTTCTATCCCAATTATTTAATCCCCGTAAGCTTAAACTGTAAGATCGGATAATCAAACAACCGTTCAAATTGCAAGGTTTGATACTTGAATTCAATATTTCGAAAGATGCGTTGATTTTTCCTTCCTAGCACAGGCGATCTTTCTTTCATGTAACATAATAGTTTCTGTAATTTTTCATTTATTTATTCGTACAAATCCATATTCATATTACAAAAAATAATAACGTAACATAACCCAACTCTATGAGGTCAATAGCGTGTTGAGTAAGTAGAACTAATCATATATAAATTTGTATATACCTACTAAGGAACCTTATTACCCACTTACGTATAACAAATAAACACGTTGTTGCCTTTCCAACCGCATCTCATCTTTAGCAATTATTGCATTTTTGCCACCAACTACTCTAAATAAAGAGCCGCCAGCAAATCACGATGCACATTGTATCGAATTTAAATCATTGGGTAGGTACTGTGCGTTAATTAGCCACTTATTTGCATCGCACAGTTGCAATGTTTCCGCACCTGTAAAAGGGAATCAGATTAGGCAACTTAACGAGCCGACCATTTTTTCGGAAAGGATTTGGTGGGAATGCGGTTGAAAAAAATTCAATATGTGATCCCAAACTTGGGCAAAGCGTGCTCTAAGGCGTAATTGATCATTTATTCCAAGAATTAAATTTTCTGGTATGAGGTAATAATCTTTTCACCGCTTTGCAGCTAATCTTTGGCAGACTAATCATTTGCCTCTTTTGGTTTATCAATTAACCACCATATTTAAACCTTATTTAAGTGAGACCACCCAAATAATATATGTTTATATTTATCAACTGAAACTATCATAGGTTAAACGTTTATCAAATGTGTCGGGAAAAAAATGCCGTCGTTTTGAGGTTAAACTTCGTGCGTTAAAAATAGTCCGCATGTTCCACGAATTGCCTCCTCGCTGTATGATGGAAAACAATGATTGACGCAACTATCCAAGGGTTTTGACAATGATGACCAGCTCCAAATCTACTCAGGATGCAGGATGATCAACATGAAATCATTGGATGAACGAGTCTTTACAAATTCTCAACGCTGCGAACTTTCTAACTTTTCTCAAATTGGCACCTGCTAGAGAGTAAATCTAATGCTATAATTTAAATCAATCTTATATATAATTTAGCTAACATAAGGTTTTGATTTAAATTGAACTTCGTAAAGATTTACCTTTAAATATTTGCTTTATTAAAATCATAATTTTATTAACATTTAGTAATTTTCTCTAAACAAAACAAAAGTCAATGGTTACATATTTATATGAGGTAGTTTATTTTTATCAATATGAAAGGATTGTATTGTGCGATTCAATTGTATGATTTGATGTAAATTCCTCCTTTATTTGAAGATCATTTATTATTTATTCAATGCTCTGATTATGAATTTGTCTATAAAATGGTTTTCATCTCATCAAGTCGCTCATATTGATTTCGCAAATCTGAAACCGTAATTTATATTGTATTTAAGAAAATTTTATCCTAGACTTTATAGAATATGCTTAAGACACCATTTTATTGTAATTATAAACCAAAGTATTTACAAAAACATTATTTTATTTCATAACTCTGATGGCCATGCATTCCATTATAATTAATAATATTTAATATATTCTTATGTTTTTTTTATTAGAAAGTTACTTTAGTAATTCTATTTATTTATCTGCCTAATCCTAAGCATCTTTTCTTTTAGTAGGGTCTTATTTGATTTTAATTGAGCTAGACGTTGAACACAAGAGCTATCAGCATTCTCCTTTATTTTATTTTTATGCATATCTTACCTTGCAGCCACACCAAATATGTATTATAATTATTTTATGTTCTCCCTTAGAATTTACTTTTACTGAGAAAGGATGAACTTTTATTAATTTAAATATAGTTCCTCCGTTTTGGAATTTTTTTGACATATTTTTATATAGTTCGTTAAAAAAACAATTTTTCAATTGTCTGGGACCAATTTGTTTTTATGGGTTATGGTTGGAAGGAAAGATTTTACATGGTTGATTCTTGCCCAGCTAGCAATCCATGTAGGTGATCTTATAAGCATCTAAATGCATAAAGAAGGCCAGCAATTTTGTGTTTCAACATGATAACATACGTGAAAGAAAGATATACATATTACCTTAGGTGGTTTTTTGAATAGCTCGTTATCGTAGCAACGAAACTGGCTGTCAGTGTTATAATTATATACACCAAAATTGTAAAAAAAAAATTTTTTGAAATGTTAATAATTCAACAAATAGGATAATATTTACAAATAAAACCTTATGTATTTATTTTACATTCTGTTTTTCGAAGCAACAGTATTTTTTCATCACCCACTACTACATTTTTCTAATCGCAATGAAAGTACTTTAGATAAGGAAAAAAAACAAGCCCCAGGATTTAACAATAACATTTATCCGCGTTTAAAACGTGTCTATTTAATCAAACGTAATTGTTATTACGTGTTTTGATAACTAGTAAAATCACGAAAACACAATTACAATTTCAAAATCAACGTTACAAAAAAGGACTACCATCTGTACGGAATACATATGTTGGTTATGCATATTATTTCAAATGCACCATAAATTATTAGAGACTAAATAATAGGCCTCAAGTTCGAAGCCTTTTGTCATGTTAATATAAGTGAGATTTTAATTTTTATTGATAGGAGATCCATAATAATAAATTACGAATTCGAGGAATTAGTAAAATCAATATACATAATAGTAGATCTTAGCTCTTGTAATAATAATATCGAGTCGTAATGTCTGCCGAGTCATAAAGTTGGAAACATTTTATTTACAAGCACACGCATTTTTTACAGGATGTGTTATAAGTGATTTATTATAGTGTAAAAAATGTGGTTTAATGACGTTTAAACCTAAAAGTAGTTCCATTAAATCCTGAAAGGTTAAGTTGTATCAATAAAACATGTGTTAAGGTATTTAAGTTTTTCGGTAGTAGCTAGAAAATAGATTCAAGTTATAGTTCCAAAGAGATTTATGCCTTTTCTTTTTTCTAAGCCGGAATTCTTATATCCATTGTCTTTTTGAAATCCTTTAGAAGTTCATTGGAAAGGTTTTTTCATGAGATTTACTATATTATTGACCTCACTTACAATGTCTTTCTTTGGCAACCGTACGTAAACGAAATATGATAGTGATGCAAAACAAAGAAATACAATCAAATTATCACGTCATTTCTCCGTATGAGTAGACAAAAAGGATAGAAGCCACGTCTTCGCATTCAGATCTCGCTTCTTCTACATGAATATATTATATTCTCATGGACGCACGACATTGCCTATCATCAAGTATTTGTTGAATTTGGTAATGCAATCTCTTTTTTGATGTTCCTCGTCTTCTGCTTCCATCAACATTCGTATCGTAGATCCTTTCAGCCGTTCTTACCCTGTCCATTAGCTCTGCATATTCAAATCAACTCTGAACTCTTTTCCTGATTCTGTCGATAATACTTGCCGCCGCTTGACATTAGTGGCACCTATCATATAAATTAACACACATTCGCCTGAGAGATTAATTTTCAGCCTACTTTAATCCTTGTTTTTACATCGCATACTTAGCTCCTGTTCATAAGGGTCGGCTCCAGAGCTGGTATTCTGAACGTTTTCGTAGGGATAGAGAAAGCGTTGCTAGTACGTAATTCAAGTACTAATAATGTACAAGCAACGTTTGCCACCCCGCGGGAGCATTCAGAATCGCATTGCAGAACGTGGTGATACAGTGATTTATTTAAATGCAGCTGTCGTAAACATTCCTTGGACTGTGGAGTCCTATCCAAGACCAGCAGAGTTAGCAACATCACTCTCATCTCTAGGTTGTGGGTCTCACTTCAGTAATCATTTGCTTTGCTCGTTGTTTTCCAAGCCTTTCGACTATCTTGCAAGAGGTCATCGTGTGCTTTGCTCGCTTTTACGGCTCCTCTCGACACTTCTCTATCCTTTGAGAACTGTTTCCAATAGTCTAGTCATCTTTCGATTATTCCGACTTTTACAATGTCCATTTTCGAGTATTTGTTTTATGCCATGTCTTTCACGGTCTTCCTCTATTTCTGGATCCATGAACATTCACATTGTAAATATTTTTAGCCGTTCTTTCGTTGTCCATTCGCTATTCATGTTCAAACCAGCGCAGAGCTCTTTTATTACACATTATAGATATTTACAATTGGCGTGTCCCTATATTGTTTTTTTTTAAATGCGCACACCAATTTATCAAAATTCTCTGTTCTCACAATTAATCAAATCCAAAACACAAAAATTATAATGTATACGTACATTTCTAATTTGGACTAAATACAATAATTGATATCAAACATTCAATTGTGTTCATTTAAGCTATTTAGCAAGAAGAATCAAATCTAACAATAGAAAAGCATTGCTGGGTTCAGCTCGTATTTTATAAAAAACAGTATTTTAAGTATGTTCAAATGTTTGTAGACAGGTTGGATTTCACTTGATAAGGAATGGTATAAAACTAATTCTAAATTTTGAAAATTATTTTCAGGTGTTGCCTAATATATGAAATAATTCAACCAGGTGAATCTCACCCACATTAATTAACTGTCCTACGTTTGTCTTATTATTATTATTTTTATCATTTATTTATTTTTCTTTGTTTACTATGTAACAGTAGATTAATATATCCTACCGTTTCTCAATTATAAAAACAAAAAATAAATTAAATATAATGATGACTGCATCCTGAGTATAAAATTTATATCACCATGATATAAATATATTGATGCGATTTAATTGTTTTGGCTTTGTGTGGCTGGTTCATAAAGAGGTGAAAATGCACAGAAGTTTAATTAGATCAATAAAAAGCGAGTAAGTATTAGAACTTTTAAAATTTATACAGAATCTGCAGCAAAAAAAGTCATTCTTCCTTTCTTAAACCGGGTCAAAAAATTTTAATGCACCTTTATTTATGCCCCCTCACTTAATAATTTTGATTAACAATAGCTTAAAATAGGATCTCAGATGATTTCAATTAGGTTTAAATGTTGTTTTTCGATTCTTATGATTGCATACACTACTATTACCACGCCTTTTCTCTAAAGAAGCAACAAAGATAATGAAATGCTCTATTTTCGTGTCAAATAATTCTAGCTGCTTCCACATTAATACATAAATTGACAGTATACGTGGTGAAAAGGCTAAGAAGCTTGACTCACAGACGAAAGGATCCGGGTTCAATTGCCACGCTGCGCCGGCGAGAACACTAAAAATTAACTGTTTTTTCTCAAGCTTGTGTGTTTTGTGCTGTAATTTGCCATTATAATTCCTCTTTCCTCTTTTTATCCTTTTTCCCATTGATTAATAGTTTTGATTTAAGGTAATTAATAAACAAATACATTTATTTCTAGTTTTATATATCTTTAGCTTTTCAATATTTTATTTATATTGAATATGTTCTGTAACTTGAATTGTAAAATAAAACTTGTGTTTTATTGGTTGGTTGGAAAAAAATGCCATTTGACAATAATTCCGCCAATGTACAAATAACATTTTTTACAAAAAGTTAAATAAATAAATATAAATAAGTCGTTCTGATCTGTTGTGTATTTATTTCATTCATTCGTTATTTCCTTTCAATACCTTATGATGCATAGGGCACTGTATTGGTACACCAACCGCAGTGTGTCTTGACCATTTTTGTTACATGGTTATTATGTTTACGCTTTAGGAGCCAGTCTTGGGACTATGAAAAATATTAAAGAGATTAGGAAAGAAAAGAGATTGTTTCATGTCAACAATGCCAGAAATTGGAGCCAAAACTTTTGCGTGGTAGGCAAATGACTTACTAATTTTTTTCAACCTAATTTTATGTAAAAAATGAATGTTAGATCCTTAAGTGGTATTGAAGATGCTGAATAATAAATTTTATAAATATAACAGCATTTGCCAGGATACATAGGTACAAGGATGATTGTTGTATTGTTGTTGTTACCAACAACATACTTATCTTCTTAACATTAACTAATGTCTTTACATTTCAACTGCGTCAGCTGCATATTAACAGCAACCAATGAATACATAAAATCATCTAAGATTTTCTGAAAGCCTCAACTAGTGTCAAAGTATCTTTAATTCATATTATGCTCAAGACAAGGTTATTATTTCTTTATTATTTTGGACATATTTAGTAGTGATTTATAGCGTCTTGTGGTCGTGTCGAGAGGAATTAATTTCGATTATAATATTAGAATTTATTGCTTGTTGATTGTAGACCTATTAATAAATAAAATGTTTAGACAGCGCTGGAAACGCTGACGCATTGAGATTAGACGCTTGTATCAGACTCATGCAGGAATTATCATCATTATCGTATAAATAAGTCTTCTAAGGCCATCTTTTAAGGGATTTCATCTGACTAGTGACTTTATTCAATGCTTCGCTTACGAGTTACGCACGTTATTAATAAATCAAACTTAAATATAAAGAAGTGGTGCTGTGTCTTATAAACTTATGAATATTTTTTTAATGACTCGCACGACTTTTTATGACTCGGTAAAACAATTCATTACGCTATTTTCCCGTGAGGGTAGACTGAGAGAATAATATGCAACTTTAGTCTGTCTTTGCATACATGCATCACTTCTTTTATTTATTTCATTTTTATTTTCATGCAAACACATATAATAATAAATCCCTAACTCTATGAGGCCAAGAGCCATGTGCTGAGTTGGGATACAACGTAATGAAAAGTGAAAGTATGTACATTATAAAATAATACTTAATTAAAAAATTATAAATTATTACAAAGCATATATTTCAATAAACATCTGGACAACACGCTAATAGCATATACATCCATGCAATATTTCGCAGCAGTCTCAATGGTCAATGTTCTCCAATGGTCTCTTCCCCTAGACAAAATCCAAACTTGTACACTTTTCCTGAAAATGGTTTTCGTTTTGGAGAACTTAAAATATTCATCCAGGACATTAAACACTTTTTGAGCCACAACAAAGAACTTTCTCTAAGCAAAAATAGTTCGTGGTTTTGGTGATAAATAATTCAAATTACAGGAAAATCTCGTACGAGCATTCTGCTGGGATCTCTTCTTGTAACCACATAATCAGAAATGTGTCAATGAAAAAAATTGTCTAATGTCCAGAACCTTCAGGATTTTTATTTATTTTATTTTTTATTGTTATATATTTTTTTACAATAAGGTAAAACAGAGTTTTAAAAAATAAAAGAATAATAGCAATTAAATACACATTAACAGTAAAAATAGTAAACAAAAAAATTCCCCAAGGCATAGCCTGTTTGTGGGTATACAAGAAATGTTTATGAATTTTTTGCTCCTATAACAAATAAACAGGTATAATATTTATGTCTTATATAAGAAAGAGAAAAGAAAATATTCTGTAAAAAATAAGAAAGTATTTTTTTTTATTTTAAAGCAATTGAAACAATATCTCAGATGGGAAAGTGGGAGGACATCGTAGCATCACTCTAATTATGAATTTTCTATAGATAGAGGCTATATTGACATAATGCATTAAATCAACCGTCTTATATATTTCAAGTATTTTTAAACATAAGTAAAAATCAAGATGTTGATTTCAAATTTTTTGCTTTGCCTAGAATAAAGATAATTCTTTCAAAGTTTTAACAAAATTAAAATAAAAGAAAATTGTGGGAGAAATAATGCGCTGAAATAATAAAAAAGCTTTAATTGCGATTATCTTGGAACTTGTTTTATTGACTTAATGCATTCTATCAGTAAAGCCTCCGACAAGGAAACTTAACAATATACTTTTTTTAGACATGTTATGTAAAAAAATATGTCCTTGGCACGGGTTACCCCAGTGAGGACACATTATTTTCATTGTTCAATAATGTTTATAGTGTGAGTATGACTGAATAATAATCTAAATCATAAACTGGTTGCGTTAAACAAAAACGAAGGAACAAATCCCGAGAAGAAATATGATGGTGTTCTTAAGGGTAGTTATTGCGTAAAGCACTGCTGGAAAAAAGCTAAAACCCAAAGGAGTTAAACCTAGGGCATAATAGATCAATAAACGCTAAAAAAACATTTATTTTTGTATTCATTATTCAAGTTACCGATTGCAATACCCCTTACTGATGGGCATTGCAAATAATGAAAAAAAAATATTATCATTTCATGTCCGCTCCCAAGTTGGACCATATGATGTCCATTTTCAGGCATTTTTGTTCGCTGCCAACCTCTGTGCATCCTCCCAAGTGGTTCGCGTCTCTTAGATCTGACACAAACTGTCGACCAGAACACCGATAACCTGATTCATTGAGAAGTTAATCTTAAACTAACTTAATAATAAAAAAGTAATTTCAAGATGACATGGCATTAATACTAATTAATATTTTTAAAATAGTTAAGGGCCATCCTTTTCATCAGATTATAAATTAATTTTAGTATCTATGCATTTAAAAAAAAAATATTAGAATAAGATTTTTTTTTTACAAAATTCGTTTTTAGAAAAATAAATTATCTGAATATAACAATTTTGTATATTATATCAACATTTTCAACGAGTTACATATAACTCACTATTAGAAAATGGAAATCAAGTTGGGGTAGAATGGGACTTTTTGCATCTAAAAAAGAGCATTTTTAGTACCTAAAGAAGGGTTTCTTTTGATGTAGACGCTTGATAAATGATGCATTTTTTTCTTCAAAAAGTAAAGTAAAAAATTGAAAAAATACGTAATAAAATATTGTAATTATAATTTATTTCATTTCGACCAAATCAGGACTACAACAGGCCCTTCGGTGATTATAGCTATCCGCCTAGTCGAGTCAAGGGACAACTGGGAGAGCTTACCTTATATTATATACATGTCATGAGCATTCAGAAAAAAGTGGCCAAATAAAATTTGCGATTTTTTTACCAAGTTTTAGTGATAGATGGTATCTTTTACTGAAAAATATCGAGTTCACTCATATCTCAAACTTTTTTACGAAATTGATAATTATATATTGATCAAGTCTGTTATGGGAAATATTTCCAACATCAAAACACTTCCATACTAAGACTTATACAATACATTATCAATGCTTTGTTAAACAAAAGAAACTTCAAAATCAAAAATATGCTTAAAAATATTAGATTTGCGAACACACAAGAATTCTGACTTGGCCAGACTTTGTTGTATGATGACGATATTGAATCGGTTTGTGGTCCTTAGGCTAGTATCGTGGACTCACGGATAAAAGAGTCGAGGTTTGCACCCAACTCTACGGCAACTTTATTCCCATTTTCTAATAGTGAGTTATTTACAACTCGTTGAAAATGGCCACCAAAATTGAAACATTTTGGTAAATTGTAAAAACCAAAATGTTTTTTTTTTTTTTTAATTCCTAGGTACTGTACTCTAAAGAGCTGACAAAAAAAAGCTAGATGATTTTGATCCTTAGTAATGAGTAATGAGGGAACGGTGAAAGGATAAGACCAATAATTATATCTTATTGTTATCAAAAACATTTTTCACTTTGTGGTATGACATTTTACACTTATTTGTTTATAATTCAAATTTATAAACAAATAATTATATCGTCCGTATTTTTTTGATGAATTTGCCCATGGTATTTTATTATTTTGTGGGTCACTAAATGTACTTACCACAACATTCTTTTAATCATGTGTCCACATATACATAAGAAGCAACAATAGTAAAGGATATGACTTTGGTAAATCTTATCAACAAAGAATGTCCCCGCCTAACAAAGGGGTCTCCCTATATATTACCATATGCACGAATAAAGCAATGAAACACTTCCTCAAATCTTTACAACCCTCTTTCTTCAGTCCCGGGGGCCTTTTCCCGCGTTTCCGGCCACTTAACTCCCCTTTTCATCCGTTTCCGCCGGAAGTCCCCCACCACCGTGTTTTCCCGCCGACAATCCATGTTTTACATTTATAACTACACACTTTTAAGTATGGAAAATAGTGAATGCAAAAATAGTCCTTATGCGGGGCTTCATTAGGGGTTAATATAGCCTCGAAGGGGCCGGAGATTTGCGACTTTTTAGAGTAAATGGTTAGGGGTGCGGATTGAAGCCGTTTCCATGGTAACGGGAGGCTGCAGGGGGTCTTTTTCTCCCTTAGAAGGAAGATCACGTGATAACGATTGTCATGGCTACCTAAAATAGGTGTTTGTGGGTGGATTCAAATTCAACTCTCCTTTAAAAATGTTTTTCACGACAAGCATAAAATGTGTACAATATATTTATTTATAAATTTTCTCATGATTTTTTTACCTAATTACTTGATTTGGCGTTATTTAATTTCTCCCTCCTAAAATAAGTAGTATTTGAACTACAAAGCAGCTACTTAATTTATTAAAGTTCTCATTATAAGAAAATGTAAACAATAAAATATGCTTTAACTCAAATCATCAAAAAATCTAGATTTAAAATTGAGTTGTGGTCCCGTGGCTAGTTTCTCGGACTCGCAGATTAAAGGTCCGTGGTTCGAATCCCACTCTACCCCGACTCGATTCCCATTTATAACTCAAATCATCAAAAAATCTAGTTTTAAAATTGAGTTGTGGTCCCGTGGCTAGTGTCTCGGACTCACGGACCAAAGGTCCGTGGTTCGAATCCCACTCTACCCCAACTTGATTCCTATTTTCCAATAGTGAGTAATTTACGACTCGTTGAAAATGACGCTCAAAATGAAATATTAGCGTACATTATAAGAACACAAATATTTATTTTTCGTTCAGAAAAAAAAAAGAATTAAACATGAAAAAATGATTAAAAAACAAAATTGTTTAATATTAAGTTTAAAAAAATCAATAACTTTAGAAAGAGGAACATATTTTAATTTTGCCTAGGTTTTTTAATATGTAAATTCATAAAGTTAATTATTCAACAACATTATGCTATAAAAATTTTATTCCTCTAAATGTCTATACCTCCATATTCCCCTTTAAAAATGGTTTTTCTTTTGAGTTGCAATACGTATCAGTTAAACCGGGACGTGTTTATAAAATAAAATGCATTTAATTTGTGAACAAAATTTTTGTAATTATTTAATTTTTACAAATAACCTTAACGTTTATTTATTTTACATATAAGCATAAATATTATATCAGTGAAAATACAGTTCCTAGTGCATAAAAGTGCATAAAGCATTGACGTATCTACATATAATATTTACTGAGAAATAAAAACAGTTGAAAATTTAACGCAGTTTTTTCTTTAAATATTGAAACCCGATAGATAATATGTTATTTGAAATATTTTAATAGTGATTAAAAGGGTGTTTTCAGTTTGGAAAAACATCGTGTTAAATCAAGATCTTTAAGTTATATATTTACTGTACGATTTATTGCAAAATTATCTCGAGCAGTAAATTTTAATATTCCAGTATATATAGATGCTAACAGATTCTGCTACTTTATGAAAAATTAATAGCAAACGTACTTTTTTGATAATCTTCAAGGAAACAAACACTGCGTTTATGAACTGAAATCGAATACATATATGTTAATAAAAAGTAAAGAAAATGTTTTTGATAAATAATATACTTGATTGATGATTTCATAAGAAAACGGTTCACAAAAATACCCTTTTAAAAAATGATACGATCTTTAGTTTCAATATTAAGGTGACAAATGCAATTTTTAAACGTTTGAATACAATAGTAATTTTTTTTTTATAATGTCTTAGTTCTATGTTTTTACTTGAAGTCTTATAAAATTAGATACTAAATAAAATATCTTTACTTAGAATTGCACATAGAAATATTTATATAAGTATTACTTTGGATGGATATATACAGTTTAAAAGCTGATTTAAATTTAGTAAATTTGGTAAACATCTTTTAAAATGTATTGAAATTATATTTTAAACAAGTAGTTTACTAGTGAAACTCCATTATTATTTAGTAAAGATGAATTACTATACAAACCAGGAATATTTCATTTAATATTAATTTATTATTATTTAAATAACTGAATTATTTACAAATACCTACACAATACAACGTTAAATAAATTACCCACTAATTTTTACAAGCTCTTCTCAATTTTAAATAATATGCCTTTATTAGTTAGAAATTAATAATATTTTACATCATGACTATTAGATATTTTTTAACTTCACAAACCATCGAGTCTTTTTGCAATATGCACCTTTGTATTTTAACTATGTGTTACCAGTCTCGAGGAAGCCAACTGTAGAGATTTATATAGTATGTTTGTAATAATATAATACACTTATAAGGGTGAGTTCTTTACTCAACTCAAGTTTTCGTTTTGGCACACTCAAAATACTTTACTTTAAATCGTTTTTCACTGAACTTAAATATAAACTTTCTATTTATTTTCCAGAAAAATCGTAACTCAGGTTTTCAACAAACTCTTGACTAGATTTGTTTGCAAAGTCCTCATTTGACCGGCCAGTGAAGTTTTGGCTGGCATCTGTTTCAAACTCGCTCGACATGACATCACTGTATTCCTGTTTTCTGGAATAATCTTCGAGGGTTTTCCTAGAATAGTCTACACAAAGTTGTCCAGCAAATGTGTAACTACTATTTCCGGGTGTACCATTTTTAGATTTCCTTTCAAATTCTTGGTTTAACTTGTCAGAGAAATCATCCGATGAAAATTCTTGATTAGATTTTCCAGGACCGTAATTTAAACCGCACCCAGAATCTTTTATTGATCTTTGAATGAGGTCTCGAGCAGCTTTTGCCGATTCACTGATTTTAAAATCGTGTCGTGTAGATTCGACATCGAAATCTTGTCGGGAACTTCCTTGTCTGGACGTTCCAGGTTCATATTCCTGCCTCGTGTTAATTTGTCTCGAAATACTCGCCTCGAACTCTTGTCTCGATGGTCCAGGTTCAAACTCCTGTCTTAAGCTTTTGGGAGTTGCGGATTCAAACTCTTGTCTTATGCTAGCGTTTCTAGCACCAGATTCAAACTCTGGTCTTGAATTGATTTGTCTCGAAACTCCAGTTTCAAATTCTTGTCTGGAGTTGGATTGCCTTTGAACTCCAGATTCAAATTCTTGTCGCGAACTTGTTTGTCTGGAAGCTACTTGTTCTATCTCTTGCGTCTGCATCCACGGGACGTATCCCTGCACCTCCCCACACCTCGCTACGTACTCCCTGGCCCTCTCCACATCTTGAGGCGAGGGTCCTTGGCGTTACGGACGCGGCTGTTGATGATGGTGCTGGAGCTCCCTCCTCAACCTCTTGGCTGCCGTCTCCTCAGAGTCTGGTTCGCTGCCTTCATCATCCTCCAGGGTGGGTTCTTCGCATTCCTCTCCCAGCTCTTCCTGCTTGCGTTTTGCTGTAGCCATCTCCGCCGCGTGTTTCTTCCTCCACTTTGTTCTACGGTTTTGGAACCATACCTGGAAAGAAAAGAAAATGTATGGTTATTCGATGAAAGTATTAAAGTTTTTAAATACCTACATTCATATTTTGATTATTTGTTTATCAACTTGGCAATTCCTCTTTTGATTTAAGATTTTCGAATCCATTTGTGGAGGTTCGAACTTCACTTTACCACAACTTGATTACCATTTTCTGATAGTCAGTTATTTACAACTCTTTATAAATGTCAACCAAAATTGAAATAATATATTTTGATAAAACATAAAAACATTAATTCTGAAATCGGGAAAATCTTAAAGTTTAAAAACTCCCGCAGCAGAAAACTACCAGGCCAAAACGATGGAAGGACAGCAGGATGTCATCATAACAAGACAGCCCACCGAAACAAACAGGACATACAATCTAGACCGAGAGAAAGGAGAAGAAGATAAAAATATTAACTTAAAAAAATATATTTTACGATTACGCTTTTTGCTATTAAGACAGCAAAATTAAATAGGCAAAACATTTTTTTTTTTGAAATTCATGTTGAATTTTTGAGCTTAAAATAAAATAAACCATTGCATTGAAATTCCATAAAAATACTTAAATAAGTATCAAACAAATTGCGTAATACTTTAAAAACATTTGTATCGTTACGTTGCTAAAAATCTTTTAAAAGGTTGTGTATTGGTGATTTCTATGATGTATATAATTGAGCAATAATTGTGAGGTGCAATAATCATTATAGTGCAGCAACAGAAGTGGCAATATAACTCCCCGTAAGTTGTTATTACATAAAGGGGGCTCTCCGCTTCTCGCTCCCCGCTCCCGAGGGGATTGTTAGAAATTAATTTCCCAAGGATTTAGTCGCCTGGAACAATTGGCGAGGTCCTAAGAGAGAGGATTCGCTGAAATTAATTGCGTATTAAATCTGAAATGAGACTAGATAATTAATTTCGCGATACAAATTGTCCGCTGAACTCGAGTTGGACTTAACCCGGTCTTTCCCTGATCCGCGGATTAAAAATAATGGAAACCTTCTGTAGGCGGATTACAACAAAACGAGTGGGTTAAGTTTAATAATCTCAATATAAATTATAAATTTGTAATTAAACGTAACAATATTCTTAGAATATATCGTAATAACTCTCGTGCTAATACATTAATTTATTTTACTGGTTTTCTAATGAACAAAGATTCAAGGTTCTTTGTTTCAAGTCCCGTCTAGCTAGGAGTTTTCTGAGTTTTTTTGTGACGTACCTCCTTTTTAAAATATATTAACTTTTTTTTTTTTAAATCGCATTTTTATATATAAATAAATTTATATAGGGTGTTCTTTAAACCCTGTCACATCCGAAACCACGATGATCAGTACGGGCAAGAAGACATATTAGCACATTTCAAAAAAAAATTTTGAACAAAAAAAACTTTTAAAAATAAAATATTTAAAATAACAAATGGTTGTTTACTTCTGTAGGGGAGAAGAGAGGGGAGCGCGGCCGCGCAGTGTCTGCGCATCAGACTCCCCCTCCCTCTCCTTGTTTCTCCCCTGCAGAAGTAAGCAACCATTTGCTTTTTTTGATTTTTGATTTTTTTAAATTTTATCCGTACCAAAAAATTATTTTAATGTGCCAATATGTCTCCTTGCTCATACTGATCATCGTGGTTTCGGATGTGACAGGGTTTAATGAACACCCTGTATATATATATATATATTGTAATGAGATTAAAAACGCATTTGATCAACGAAGATGGGACGGAGGCAGGATGTGACAACGCATTTAAAGTTTGAGTCAATTGACCCGCATATCATATTCATATCGTAAGGACCCCGTAGCGTCAGTTTCTGTCAAAACAACGGTATAGTGCCGATGATTTTGACAATACGACAATAAAGTATGATTTTGAGGTGTTCAGCTAACTTTTTTAACAAAATGTTTTTCTGTCCTGCACAAGGTGAAACAAAGAAAAAAAAAGATTTTTTTTTTCATTTTCCAGCAATAAATGAAATACGCGCTTCAGATAAATTCTCTTGCAAAATTTGAATTAGCCACCTTCCGCTGCTCGCGATCTTAAGAAATTGTTAAAATAAATTTTGTGTTATAAAATGTTGAGAGGTACCAACTAAAAAAAATATTGACGTTATTGAAAATTCTTGGTACAGCAGAACTTTTGAAGGATTATATAATACAATTCCCTTCTATTTACCTTTCCCCTCCCCACCAGGCTAGCTACCCCCACTCCTGGTAAAGAGAAGACAAAGGGGGGATGATTAAGTACATGCAATATCTCCTGAAAACTGCCTGTCTCAACTTTGATAGAATGTCTTGTTATATTGGACCTACAGATTATAAATTAGTCGCCTATAATTACAGCTTTTTTATAATGGCGTAAGTGCCATAAAAAATAAATGCTTGTACCATGAAAAAAACTGTTTTTTTAACCTCATTTACAACAAAATCTGTACGGTTTGAATAAATTTAAACCTTTGAAAGACTGTTTATTTTGCTAAAAGCATTGTTTTAAATAATCGATACCAGTCTTAAAGATATTTAGTAGTTTATTTTAATATTTCTTACAGAATTATGTTCAAACATCATTTAAATAAAATTAAAATCAGTTTTTCCTGTTACGGATCGCACAAAAAAAATAACATCATTTATCTTTATTTAAAAAAAAATAAAACATGATTAAATTTGAAAGCTATCGTAAAATGATGACGTAACCCCACGCCGCGCCGTTCCATTGCGTTACAGGTTATAGCACAAAAAATACTATTTTGCTTCTGTCGGTCTTAATAATCACAATGCAAAAAACAACACGTTTATGTAAATCGGTACTTAAATATAATTATGTTTTTGAAAAAAAATAATCGACAAGAATAGAATTGCTAACACGATAAATCGTAATAATTACAATTAACTCGTCCGGACCATAGGGGGGTATCTAATCTAGGGTACCCGAGAAGCATATTATTTTCAATAACTTTTTATTTAATCATCACATTGATTTCATTTTTCGAAGTATCAATATTCAAACATTTTTCTGCCGAATACTTTCAATAAAAGTTTACATTTCTTTTTGGTTTTCTTCCATGCAAACTAATAATCATTGGTGCGTTGGTCAGTTTGCACGTGTGGTTCTTGTTAATTGGTCACTTGTTTCTAGAAATAACCACAAAAATCCGAATTTTGTGAGATGGATTTTACAATCCTTCCCCACTCTTTGCTATACCTCACCGTTTACGGATCGTTTGACTTTAGAACAATGTTATTCAACATGTAGCAGCGAAAAGGTCGCGATTTCTTATGGCATCTTCTCGCAACAGAATTTTATGAAAAATTTATAAATTTCGCAAAAAACCCGAAGCATTATGAAACAACTTTTTAAACACTACCGTGACAACCATGAGGGGTATTTAGAGCATTTTAGCTGGGGTATTCCTGGTACCTCGAATTATTAGGTTTATAAAGATTAATTTACTCATCTTTACTGCATGATATCACCAAGTGCCTACACAAAAAGTGACAGCTATCGTAAAAAAAGTTATTGGCGCAAGACACAATTACTCGCGATGTGAGGACACCTTTGCAGATATTCTTTGATAACTGGTTTTAAGATACCTACTCTCTATCTTACTTGTCATTAACTCTGTTTTCCCGATGATGTGCAGCTAACAAAGGCGAATTCTTCTAATAACCGATTATTTGCAGCTTATCATATTTTTTGACATCGAAAGTAATGTTTTATGTTGTATTATTATTAGGAAAAAATACGTCACAAGCCATCGTTTTCATTTCCTGGGTTAGTAAATTTACATCATATTTAGTTTGTAAATTCATTACATACAGCGAGCCAGTGCGCCTCTATCGGCCGAAATTATCACTAATAGATTACTCAAGATAAACCAATAATTTAATTATGTCTTTATAACTCAGATTTTAGATTCATGTTAGAAAAAATACAGTTGCGATTACTGGTAAATCTCGCGGCTTTCTTAAATGCAATTTGGTCTTTGAACACTTCTTCATAAGGGCTTTTATTTTTTAAAAACGTAAGTGAGTAGCATTATACGCACCGGTTATGTGTGAGAAATATAAAACGAATATGTTTTGGCTTAAAAAGGAAGTTAGATTGTGTTAATACTTAGATTCAAATAAAACTATTACCCTACGAGGCATACTTAATTCGTTCGATTGCCTTTTCAAAATTTTCAATGCGAATAGCCATCGAATCGAAAACACCCGTCCAGGGTTGTGGTTCTATTTGTCATTTGGATCTGTTTTATTAGTATCATTAGTAACAATATAGGTTTAAACAAGTTTTTTGACTTATAAGCATGACTTTTTTATATTATTTCTTAATTTAAATTTAAAGAAGTATTATTGTAAACAACGTTTCGAATTTGTCAAAAATTTTGTGAACAAGGACTGGATTCAACCCCCTAAGGAGCCATTATGATTGATATATTAACATCCAGACTCAGATGAATCTCACCCGCACCAACAGAATTTTCAGCTCTTTAACTTCACAAATATCAACCAATGGAAAAATATGGATGTACGAACTTAGTCAGAATGGTAAATGTTACCGAGTGTGTAAAATGGCCATAAGCCCTGTAAATGCCTAGACTTAACAAAACATTCCCTTTCTTAAATGTTCCCCATCAATTTTGTAATGCATAAAGTATTTTTGTATTCGAAAATAAGAGATGTTTCGAAAAATAACATTAGCTTCTGCAAGTGTTATTTACCAATAAATAATGATTGGATAAAAACAACATTATGCAAATATATATAATTTTACTGTATGTTTATATTTATTTTATTTATTTCCAATGCAAAACAATTAGACCTTTAATTTGATTTTAAAATTTTTGTCAAATACGTTTCAATTAATAAATTAACGAAATTATAATTTATCAGAAAGGTGGGTAGGTATCTACTATCGCTCTGTACTAGACAACGGATGTACCTACCCTAAACTTTATTATAAGCGTAGAATGGTACAGGTCGGGGTATGGGGAGGAGAGAAGGGGAAATGATTAATGAACATTATATGAACGGCTAAGTACCGTGTAATTTGCAAATACAATGCATAATTACCCCTGATTACTCTCTCTCTCATCGTCCCACAAGACCAGCAGCGCAAGAACGAGACGACGCGTCTCAATTAACTCTCTCTTCTAAAGTTGCCTAAGAATTTCAAGACAGAATCAAACTAAGCTACTCATCCCACTTCCTCGCGAGGGATTGTGTATATAAAAGTTGTGCCTTTATCCCTTTTTTGCGCAGTTTTATTCAGTATATAAAACAATGAGCTGAGTTTGGGAGGTTTCGTATCGCGAGTTAACAAAGTTCAGGATTAGAGTGAATTATAAGAGACGTGTGGATAAAAATATTTCTAATGAATTGGAGAATAAGAGAATTTTAATTTGTAATTAGTTACGAAAGTTTAATGGAAATTAATCTTATGAATAATTAACGAACACGGGTAGCAATTAGCGATCCACTCGTACAAATACATACAGTGTATGGTTACCAAGATGTGAAAATTAAAAAAATATATATTTATTGTAAGATTCGTAACTAGTGTGGTATCATTATAAAATTATGATTAAAAATGCAATACGGCCTTTTTGAAACTTCATTAATTAAATTCCTAATTTCTTATCTATATCTTTGTACATTTCTGTTATGAATATGTATTGCTGGTACTATTATTAGTAAATTACAACCCTGCAATTTATTTAAGATTGTGGTAATAACTTTTTTTTTCTTATAGAATTGCCCACTTCTGAAAAAATCAACACCTTAAAAAAAATGTTAGTGTAAAAAATATTTTTGATTAATAGAAATAAATTCATTCGTTTGTATTAAAAATTAAACAAAGAGTTGAGTTTTAAAAAAAATATATATTTTTATTTTGCCTCCAGAAATTTGTAAACATTAGAACAATCTTTTTTTTTTTATTTCTGCAACACGCATAAATGAAAACGTAATTTTAGCTTGTGTTTTTATAATTATTTATGAAAAAAAAAGATTATATTTTCTTACCTAATTTGAAAGACAATGAATTTTTAGGGATTGTTTTATCTCTGGCTTAATATAATGATCATATTGTACACTGTGTATTCACGTATTATCTCTATGTCTAAACATCCATGTTTATTCAATTAGTCATAATATAACAAGGTTTACATATTAAATGGTTTACATGGCAAAGAATATTCTCAAGCATTTGGTTACGATATACTGTGAACTTTCTAGTAAGAAATAAACGAGTAAAAACTATCCGAAAATTCACCTAAAGAATATCTAACATTCATTACAAATACTTTAAGAGTAAGTGTTAAAACTTTAGTTTAACAGAAAGATGTAAGTTGGAATGTCTCGTAAAAACAAAGACACCTACTAAATCGGGTTTTGGTTACGTAACTAGTGTGCGGACTCGCGGATTAAACGTCCAAGGTTCGAACTCCACTCTACCCCAACTTGATTTCCATTTTCTAACAGTGAGATATTTACAACTCGTTGAAAATGGAAAAGAACGCTATTATTTCTTAAAAAAAAAAAAAAAAATCGGCAATGAATATCACGATATTATATCTGAACCTTAAAAACGATAAAACACGGGAGTCTACATTTTGCCGTTTTGAAGTTAAAAATACAGATATTATTGCTAAAAGCTATTTTATATGTAAATAAAACACCGAAGACGACTTTCTTCATAAAAATATTTTTTTAAGTTGAAATGAAAATCTGAAGTCTACTTTGTTTTAATGCAAAAAACATCAGTAGTCCTAGAGACGCTATTTTAACATATACTTATCAAAATAATCATTATTTTACAATGAAAGTTCTTTATAGATTGTAATTATCTCATTCGGTTCAAACGTTATGATGTTTTGGAAATCACAAAATCACGTTTCCTGAACATTTTGTCCAATGCGACTCCCGTGGTTTATCCTATAAGGTACAGATTAATATCGTGATATATTTAAGTAATCAGCGATATAATTATATCTTTTGAACTCCAGTTTGACCAACAAAAAGAAAAATAGAAATATTATTTCTATGTTCGAAAGAAAGCTTCGTAAAATGTTTTATCAAATTAGTCGGTAATAGTAGAGTTATTCGTACAGTCAATTTCAATGGTCAATCCATACTGTGGCAAAATCTGCAGGAAACTTTAAACTGTCTAATTTTAAACACTCGTTAATGACTATTGTAAAGTGTAGAGAACGTAGAGTATGCCGTTACTGTAAACTATGGAATAATGAAGATGTATGTATTTGAGGCGCCATCTTATGTCTATTAGAGGGGGTGTGGGTGGTCGGAGGAATGTCAGGGTTAGCAATTTCTGGAAACCATTTTTTTTTTTCGTTTTGAAAAATCGTTTTGAGCATATTAATTTGTTTTTAAATATAATTGATTTAATATATTAAATATGAATTTAACATCTTATAACAATTTTTTTATTATTATACACCATTAACACACCTTTTTCTTTTTTGAAAAAAATGGATTTATATTGTTATAAAAGTGCAATGTCCTTTTTTACAAGAATTATTATAAGACCAAAATAAGTAAATTTAAGATTTTTGAAATTTTTTTTTGAAAAATAAATATTGACGTTCTTATTATTTACCAAAATATTTTAATTTCGGTGGCCATTTTCAACGAGTTGTAAATTACTCACTTTTAGAAAATGGAAATCAATTTGGGGTAGAGTGGGGTTAAAAACTCGGACCTCTGATCCGTGAGTCCGCACTAGTCGCGAGACAATAACCCGATTTATTGATCGCAATAATACATTAAAACCTTTTGAACGGATTCGGGTAACTAGAAGAAGCTTTCAAAGTACCATCGGTGTGATAAAGGGTATGCAAATGATGACAAAACATTGAACTAAGAAAGCCAAGATGAAACCAGAATGAACCATAATGAAAATAGTTAAAATCGATGAATGATGAATGTTGAATTTGGATGAAAAAGCAAGCTTGTGACGAAATTTATTGATACAAATTAGAATTAACAAGATACGGAATAAATAGCGAATGATTGGGAAAATAAATATTTATAGAGTAAATGGTTACATAGGACAAGATGGCATAATTGGAGAAACCTTAATCTCAAGTCTGGTCATGTCAAAAGCAGACAGTTTAAGAGCATGTATGACAAGATGTCCATTCTCGATCCGTAAAAAGTAGTGCATTGACATTCGTATTCTAAGATGTTATATTTGTTGCTAAAAATAGTGTTCTGCGTTATTCTATAGATACAAGCCATAATAAAATTAAAATACTCATGTTTGATTAAAAGCAATACTAATAAATAGTTTGGCGTTGAACGAACACTGGAGATTGGTTAAAAAAATTTAATTTATAATTTCTTGGAAGATTTTCGTGTGACGTATTATTGTCAGTGTTGGCAAATGTTTTTATACCAGTGACGTTTATTTCTAGCAATTTATTAAATAATTTAGGAAATCACAGTTTTTATAATTCAAGGAAAGAATCAATAAAAATACATTCTACGATGTATAATAAGCATCGCAAATAATTTCTATTGTACATTGCAAATAATGATTATTTTTATAACATTAACTTGAAAAACATAATAAAAAATAATTAATATGCTTTAATCGACTTTGAAACATATAGGAAACTGGGTGTATAATCATTTCAAAAAAGTTGTCAATGGAATCTAGATAATTAATCATAAGATAATTAATAATTAATAATTTGTTTTCCTGGAAAATGCAAGTAGTCGTTTTGCAAATGAATATAATATGTCAGCGTACTTACGACTAACTAAAATTTAATATGTTTTTTTTGTACAATAGAAGGCCAAGAGTTAAAATAATTTTTGTGAATTACAGGGTTCAGGAAAATTCATATTAAATTATTGTAATCTCACCTAGAATCAAACCCGCGTTGAAAAATAATAATAATAATATTGGGCTGATTTATATAGCGCCATTTTTGAAAAAATCACCTCAAGGGCGCTTTACAATTGTATATCTAAACTTTAGCTAACATTCTAACCAAACTTAAGTGATACATTATATTTCCAGATTTAAAATTGAGGGTATGATAGTTTAAAGAAGTGGGATTTTAGTTGGGATCTGAACTGACTGGGACTGTCGATGATTCGTAAGTTTGAAGGCAATTGGTTCCAGGCAGAGGGGCCGGCGGCGGCAAAAGCACGATCTCCAAATCTAGTGTTTGGGGAGCGCCGGATTTCAACAAGTTTTCCTCTTCCTGAATCAAATGCTGACCTAAAAGAAGATTTTTTTGGCATGTATTTTCCCTAATACAAAGGTCCGATAGGTATTTTGGAGCCATTTCATGAAGGGATTTGAATACTGTCCAGCACAGCTTGTATTTTATTCTCTCTGGGCTTTTTAACCAGTGCGAATCTCGAAGATGTTGTGAGATGTGAGAATATTTTTTTACTCCCGTAAAAAGCCTTGCTGCTGCATTGAAAACAGATTGAAGTTTATTAGTTTGATATTTTGGGAGATTTGCGTATATTCCATTACAGTAATCTAGACGCGAAACGACATGAGCATTTACAAGAGCTTTAGTTGCATCTATAGGAATATTTCTCCGCGCGGATTTGATCTGTCGGAGATGGAAGAAACCAGCACTTACCGTTTTATTGACCTGAGAATGAAGAGAAAGATCTGAATCTAAATGAACAAGCAGTAGTTTAACATTTGTACTGGGGGTAAGATCACAACCTGTGATTGAAATTGGAGATTGGTCTAAAAGGTGTTGTCGCTTTTTTGTCGCTTTTATATAACACGTCAAACGGGTTAACTTTTTTTGTAAAATACCCACGTTATTTGGCGGCGCCGTGGTGTAGTGACTAAAGTTTTATAGTTGAATAATACTATAGATACGGCAACATTATGTATCTTGTCTGAGCTCAGTGAACGGTCTCGACAGAGCGCAGGCGCAGAGAGAATACAAAAATTTTGGCTGAGGTTCACAGGTGAACGCTTTGAAAATGAAAACACATGGCGTTTACATTTGTTAAAGGACCAAATGAATAATAAAAAAGATTTTTTTCTGCAGATAAAATGCGTGGAAACGGTACGTACAAGTCGTGCAAATTGCTATTATAAGATTCTGTCCGTGAGCGAGGACAATGCAACCGAGCGCCCTGGTGGGAGAAATCATAGTAGGGATAGCCTACCCATCTCTCTCCACGATAATGTCTCGGAACAATATCCTGTCCAACAAATTTCTGTGTACACGTGGACAATGGTTGAGTCCTGGGATGGAACAATATTGTATTTTGCACGTGAAAATGGCTTTTAAGAGGACATTCCTCAAACGCCATTTCGTAAAAAGGCGAAAAGCGATCACCTTGGCGGCCTCCGTGGTGTACTGGTCAAGACGTTTGACTCATGCAGGTTTCGGGTTCCATTTTCGATGAGAACACAAAAATTTGATGTGATTTTTCTCAAACCTGGGTATTCTGTGCTGTTATTTACCACAGTTATTCGGCTTTCTGACCTGTTGTGGTGCAAATGAATAAATTAAAATAAAATTTAAAAAAATGAATAAATTAAAATAAAAGTACAAGAAAAAAAACAATAATTGTATTTAAATCTATAAAAAAGTTCATGTATCAAAAAAAATAAATTCATATTCAAAAGTTGATTAAAAAAAAAATGAAGTGTATTGCGTATAGGGTACTGATATTGATGCTAATTAATGAATGAGTTCATTGATAATTAGATTTAAGATAATAATATTACGAGATCCTAAAATGGTGTATCTACATACTAAAATAAAAAATAATAATCTTCACAACTGTCATAAAAACATTTTTTATTTTACTTTATAAACTTATAATTATACTTTTTTTTATTCTAAGAATTCACAGTGCATCTTTGTCTAAATTAATATGTATTCAGAGTTTTGGTAGCCCTGCTTAAGATAGGGTGGGTTTTGTTCGGGAGTCTAAAATGGCTGCAAATAGCGCCTTTCACAGGGGTGGTCATTAAATGGCACTGGAACGAATTATTCGTGTTATCAAAATACACTAATAACCCCGGGTTCTAAGAGGCACAGCCATTTATTCCGTTAAACAAAATTTTCATTACACATTAGAGTTGTTGGCGTGATTTACTAGCCATAAAGATCCTAATGAACTATATATTTGTACATAGACTCGCACTTAAGCATTTAAAATGATTTAAGTCCTGAATAATTAAACAAGTTCTCTTTATATTAATTGGTTTTAATGTATTACGGTATTCTGTGAGATAAAGCTGTTTTCGTAAAAAAGGAATTACACACAGTGTTATAATTTTTAAATATCGAGGCCGATATTAAATATGGGGAACACAGAACGTAGTTTTAGAAGAGACGCATCAATCCATATCACAACAGAGATTAATAACATTTTGTAGAAGAGATAAAGACGTCAAGGTATTTACTGGGCTTATGACTTGTTATTGGTTTTGACAGTCAGCCAATGATAGGCAGTAAGCCCTGTAAATGTTTAGACTTCTAAATTCCTTTCTATAAAATGTTCTTCATCTATCTGTTCTAATAAATAAATATTAACGACTTCCAAGGTTGTTGGATCCAGTTCGTGTCAACTCAAATAAAAAAAAACTCAATAAAATATCATTTATTCTATATTGTTTACAAAATTGATTTTACTTTAATTTATCATCTATATATTACAAATATACATAATATATTATTCTGGTTACGCTGTGCCTCTCCAAAAAAGATACTTAGTTTTTGTGCTTGGAAAAGAACTTACACAGCAGCAAAAATTTTAAGGAAATGCAAAAAGCAACAGCGAAATAAACCATTTAGAAATATCAAAAAAGTCCCATCATATATTTTACACGTGAAAATAATATGATTAAGTTAAATAATATGTAAGTATGTGCAAATTCACGAATTGATAAAAAAATGTTTTTAAAAAATATGTTTTTAAAAAATATGTTTTTAAAAAATATGTTTTTTTTATTTAAGAAGGTAAACATGAAGATAAAATATTGAAGGAAAAATAATAAAACCCACTTAACCGTGAAGCCGGCTTGTCAGCAGTTTACTTATTTTTTCTTTACAAACAATAAAAGTCAAAAAAAAAATTATAAATTTAAAAAGTTCTGAAAACATTATTAAGAAATAAAAGCATATGTATTTTTCACACATAATATAATTACAAAAATTTAAATAGTTTTCGGTTAACATAAAATAATAAGCAATATAAAGCCTCGTTACATATTAGATATTGAATTATTTTTTTCTTAAAAGTTTTGTCAACATTTTCTTTAAAGATCAGCTTAGGAATCTTATTAAAAATTTTAGGCATTGTTTAATTAAGTGTTTTTAGGCCATACTTGTTTAGAAACCTCGGTACTGACAAGCCGTCACGTTGTGCTAGCCTTGTATTATGTATGTATAATAATAAAGAAATACTTAATATTAAATGAATAAACCATTTTTTACTCTATTCGTCATTGCATTTCTATGAATAAATAAATGCAAGAAGACTTATGTTACGTAGAAATTAAAATATCATATCTAAATACAGATTCACAGAAACATACAATAAAATTGACATAAAAAGTATTTTTAAATTTGTTGTTTTCAAATTCGGTTATCATTTAATTCGATGAAGTATAAAATAAGGCAAAATTTGAGAATAATTAAGATGGATCATTTATTAGTTTTGATTATTTCCTCGTCCCTATTATTTAGCACCGATTTCTCCATATAATTTGCAAAGCAATTAGGGAGGGCTATGTAGGGGATATTTAAGGAGGTGAACAGTTGGCACAGCGTATTAAAAAATATTAAAAAAACTGATTTTTAAAAAAGTTTACGTTTCTTTTAATAATATAATTATTTTTAAATTAGCTATTGTAATAGGGAAATATCAAATACTACAATTACCAATAAAAAAATATGAAATGGATTTAGAATAATTAACTGAATTTTTAAAATCAATATGGATATTGTAGAGAAATGTTTTCATACATAAATGTAAAAAAGAAATTCAATAAAAATATGTTAGAAAAACGCGTCGTGTTTGGCATTGGTTGTTGTGACGTCAAGATTCATAAAATTGTTCTAAACCAAAATCAATGACAGGAACAAATAAACACGAATCGTGACGTATTAGGGGCGTGGCCAATGGAATGACCGTTTTTGCGGGAATTCAAAATAACAAATTTAAAAGTCAATGTGTAACATTAACTATTTTGCCTATATTTAAACATCCACCTTTTCTCAACTCTTCCATCTGTTGACTTTTCTTTCGACCTTTACCATTTTGTTTTTTTTTAACATAGAAATATTAGCGTTCTTATAATTTACCCCAAATATTTTAATTTTGGTGGCCATTTTCAACGAGTTGTAAATAACTCACTATTAGAAAATGGAAATCAAGTTGGGGTAGAGTGGGGTTCGAACCTCGGACCTCTGATCCGTGAGTCCGCAACACTAGCCACGGGACCACAACCCAATTCAAAACGTTACTTTACTTATGATGCTCTTTTTCAAATTTTTAAAAAAATGGACACAACTTATTTGAACACCTAACAACATAGGTGCGCAATGTATATGCGCAAGGTATACGACAGGTAATCTCGGTTTTTTTATAGAATTATTTGCTTAATTTCTTTACAATACATATACGTATTTTCTGTAATTTTATTATTTTTTGATTTAATTTATTTGTTCTATTATTTAGCAGGCATGTAGTATGTTTCTATAGGTGTATTGACGGATTTATTTATTGAAGCCTGGTGTAAATTTTAACTTACCTAGTCATTACAATCGTTTATTTAGTGGACAGGTAGTAAAAATGGGTAAAAACATATTATTATTTAAACAAATAGGTTAAAGAAATTGTTATTGCATGTAAATCTAATTACAACGATATATTTCGTTGTTGAATTCAAGTTAATAATCGATATTAATTGCGAACTCCAAACATTCAGTAACATATAACGCATTTTCTATTGATTGCACTGTACAACAAAGAAGTTTCGATTAGGCATCATCCCTTCAGCAATCCTCTTCCTCTCGGGCAACCCTCTACGGGGGTGGATTCTGTCACAAGGGTTGTGTTGGTCATTTATCTGCGGTGGCAGAATGAAGTGCTGGGTACTTACGTACACCATTCGAGATAGCAAACAGGGTGAAAACATTTAAACGCTAGAGCAGATTCCACACGTGTTGTTTAAAGTGCAACCGTTACTCCATTAGGGATTGCGATTATTAACGATTCCAAATTATGCGAAATTAAATTCCCTTTTTGCAAATTTTAATATAATGAAGATAGTATTATGTAAACACATTCATAATTTAAGTATTTATTTTCAACTCGGCCGACTCTTTTGTCAGACAATAAACCTCACGTGTCTACCCAAATACTAAATTATTTTAGACGCCTTCATGAAATAAGTCACCTAATTAAATAAATAATACTACGCGTACAACTGTTAAAATAAAATGCGTTATTTTTAGGCTAATATCATAATTCTAGGGGTATTAAATATTTTGTATACATTTTTTTTAAATTAAAAAAAATAATAATAATAATCATGGTTTATTAACAAAAATAACAATTACTTTGTCTACTACATATATATTCAGGTAATATATGTCTCTGGATTATGTCTAGTCTGCTTAGGCAGGTACAATCTGCAATGTTTGATTATGTCCAAATGCTTGCAGACTGGCTGGATTTCCTCCCTAGGGAGTTGTTCGTATTTAAATTTATTTCAACAGAGAGGGAAAAAGTTTTCGAGAAGGGAATATGGAAGTCTAGGCATTTACAGGGCTTATGACCTGTCATTGGCTGGTTTAAGTGGCCACTTTACACACTGTGTAACATTCACCATTCTGCCCATGTTTGAACATCCACATTTCCTCAACTCTTCCATCTGTTGACTTTTGTGAAGTAAAAGAGCTGAAACCTTTATCACGTGGGTGAGATTCATCCGGCTGAACCAAATCACCTACTAGGCAACGCCTGGAAACAATTTTCCAATTTTTATACTTCTTCTTTTACCAGGTAGTAATTCAACAATGTTTGATTATGTCCAAATGCTTGCAGACTGGCTGGATTTCCTCCCTAGGGAGTTGTTCGTATTTTCCTTAAAACTTTTTCCCTCTCTGTTGAAATAAATTTAAATAGGTACAATCTGTTTTAAGGATACATTGTATTATTGCTTATTGAGTATTTTGTTGTATTGCGTAACACTATATTCTATTTAATTTTTTTCGTAACAATCAAACGTTGATTTGAGTCTACTAATATCGTTTATTTAGTTTTTTTGAAAATGCCCTAACAAGTCGAACAAATCTGATTTACGTTTTGAAAAATAAAATTAGTAGACTCAAATAGGGGTTTGATTATAATGTAAAATTTTTTTGTAATTTTTATTTATGTTAAATGAATTCAGCGTATTTTAATTATCTGTTACATCAAGGTGAAATGATATGACCAACATTTCAGGTCGCAGTGCAATAACAATAAAATATTGCAGTTTAAACAACCTATAAAGTCAATATTTTACATCCGTCCTACCGGGAATCATACCCACGACCTCAAGAATGGTACGCAAACGTGTCAACCACTCGAATTTCTTTTTCTTCTTTGTGTGTCATATCAGGTTTCCCTGACGTTGACTATCAACTAAGAATATAATATGTCCCTATCTTGAGCAGCTCTAAACAGTGCTTCGACTGTCTCGTGTGTTCCGGAGTTTGGAGATCTGGCTTCTGGCCACACCTCGTCGACCCACTATTTTGCCTTTTATAATTAGGTGCAGTAGTTTGATATGTTTTCCACTAAGTACATACCACAGGTTAGATACGTAAGACATCCTCCGAAATCCATATCTATTCTTTTTCTTTGGAGCACATTTGTATTGCATCGATTTCTTTATTAAGGCTTTGTACCTGAGAGCAGCCATCGAGCCTAAACCACTCATCCGGGATTCTGGTTCTATTTTACACCTTTTTGAGAAGGACGTTTCTTTAAAATTGGTTTTTCAAAAGTTGTGGAAGAACTGTGTGAAATTCACTATTCTGCTTCTTTAACCATTCTGTTAGTTAAAATCAGTATATATGTACTTTCTAGTTTTAATGCCGTATCTTTAAAAATATCTACAGACAGACAGTTTTTAATATTCTTAAACCCACGTTTGTTCAGTTCCTGCGTTAGGGTCAAATCTCTCGTATGAAATTAGCATTCAGAGCGCGCGCCTCTCCCCTAAAAATCTCGGCCCCCAAACCCACCCCTCACCGGTAGGCACAACTCACCCCCTCGGCCCAACAAGCTGCATATGTAGCTAATGGGACAAGGAGACGGGCTAATTACCACCCCTCGTGTCCTACTTTCTCTACCCTCTCCGTGTTCTACTACCGCGTGTTCTTACGACACAATTTGTTATTGTCTAATTCTCTCCACCATTTTTTAAAATAAAAAATATCGATATTTTGGTATTTTCAAATCATTGTAAACAAGGAGTTTTACTCTAGGTAGTTATTGCTATCTTAAATATTTTTTTATCAGCTAATGGTGCATATCATTGATACCAACCGAACCGTATCTTGATACTTTTTGTTTCATGAAAGTGAAATGATCAGTCTAAAGCTCCATGTGCCAGTCCAGAGATTAAGAAAAAAAAGTATAAAAACACATTTTAAAGTAAATATTTTTTATCAACCATGTCAGGAATTAAAACCGAGAACTCCTTAATGGTAAGCCAATGCACTGATTATTAGACCACGGGGTAAAGATTAAGATAAACAATAATAGCAAAGATGGATAACATTCTTAAAAAGGGTCAAAAGATTAAAGAAATATGGATGTTTAAACATAGATGAAATGATATGGAAATGGATAATTCTACAGCGTGAAAAGTTTTCACGTAGACCAACTAATGACAGGTTGAAAGTCATGTTAATGCTTTGATATATTCATTTTACCTTTTTTTTTCTATCTCTGTTTTGGTATAATATGTCACCATTTTGAAGAAGTAAATCAAAATAGTTAAGTTCTGAAAGTAACCACTCGAGCTCAAAATTAATCACCATTTAAACAGGGACAATTTTTTTTGGGATGAAAGGGATCTAGGCATTTTGCAGGGCTTACGATCTGCCGTTGGCGATTTGTAGTAATTAATTATTATACTTTTCAAATTTTGCCATCCCAATATAAATAAATAAAAACGTATATATCGTACATTTTGAGATGAGATATATAAGATTTTGTGAAGTAAAAAAGTTGACATTTGTATGGATGATGTAAAGTTAATTGAACTCAATTATATTATTTCAACAGCTTTAGTAATTGTTTAAAATTTAACCAATAATTTTAAAGTAAAATCATAAGTTTAATTATAATAAACTGCTTGGCTAATATTAAGTTTATTAATTTTAACGAACGAGCGCTTTCACCTAACTCTGAAGATGTCTGTCTGTTAATAAAAAACGCTCTTTGTTCAAATCAAATACACTAAAATCTTAAACAAATAGCTTTTATTGATAATCTTATAAAAAAAAATGTGAATGGAATTTTAGCAAGAAATATCTACAAAAAACATTAATATTATTAAAATTATGTTTTCAATTTTTATTCTTTAACACGTCACAAAATATAAGTACGAGACTATGAAAATATATGTTAATAATTTTAAAATTTAAAACAGCAACAGGACTTCCAGCATAAAAAAAAAAAAAACAAAGGAAATAAAATTAATGGAATGTTTTTTGTAAAATATAGTAGGTATTTATTAGAAGCAAAAAGCACCACTTGCTTACTTTAGAAGATCGCCGTCTACTATTAGACATGGGGGTGCTTCATGACATACTTAGTGGACGCCTTGATAGTCCGGCTCTTATGTCGGAGTTATCATTAAATGTTTCCGGCTACCGCACCCGTCACACGTCGAGCTCTCTATTTCATGTGCCAGCAGTTCGTACGAACTATGCCCAGAACTCTCCACTTATACGTTTTGCTCGTGGATATAATTTGAACTTTCCCATTATTGATCAATTTGATTGTAAATAAATAACATTTAAAATGCGCCTCTTAAAACATACTTTTTAGTCTTATACTTAGTTTCAATAATAAAGTCTTATTTTATCTTATTTGATTATATTTTATCTCTAATTCTTAATATTTTATTTATATTTATATTTTCGACACTTGACACTTGTGCAATATTTACATACATGTCCACCCTCATTGCAATATAACACCCACTCACCCACCCTCTCACTCACTTACACTCACACAAACACACTATTATGTATTGTACGTGTATTTAATGTATTTCTGTGGATATCTGTTATTGGTTTTATTCTCTGTTTATTTTATTTGTTATATTTTTGTTACATGTATTACTGTTGATATCCCCAATAAATAAAAAAAGAAAAAAAAAGAAAACAAAGAAATCGAATTATTTCTTAATTCGTCGTACGAAAAAACAGATAAATTAATTAATTAACGCAAACCTCTTAACCTTTATTGCATTACGTACGTACATATACAAAAAATCACATTTCATTACCACAACCCCCGAAGTTCTGTCACAAAGGGAGACGAAAAACACAATATGACACCTAACACGGAAGGACATTATGTGAAATGATAAGGTATATTCACAATGAGACTTCGGAGATGGAATGAAATGAAATTTGGCCGCAAATACCGAGTCGGGTGTTTCGATGTATATTTATGAGCCAGCCACCGGAATTGCCCATTCTATATTTATTCCCAAATCCACCCCTTTGCGAAGAAAGTATACGACCAATGAAATCAAATAGCGAACAAATAAAAGAATAGCGGAACAATGCTTTTGATGGGCAAAATCAAGACAGGGGTAGACTGGTAATTTGATAAAAGAAAATCCAGAGAAAACGCTGGAAAAGTTCACGGTTTTAATATAAATATTTTATTTGGTATTTATTATTCATATACTATAATAGTACATTACTTTTCACAAGCAGGTCGGTTGTCGCTATTCAGATCTTTGGGCCTCATTTGATCAGCTCGTAGACCTCAATCAATTGAAATCTCGGACAGCCAGATATGTCAGCAATTTGAGCTTTTCAATTTGAATAGAAACAAAGCGTTTCATTTTTGGTAAGGTTTTAGTTTAGTTTTTAGTTTAACAAGAAATGTGTAATGGACAGTTTTGGTTTGCGCCTTGAAATTCTCAACCCAAGTACATACGGCCCATTGTATCACTAAATAATCTGTTGCGAACTCCGTTGTCAATAACCATATAATGTTAACATATTACAACAGAGATGAAGAACATTTAAGAGAAGGTAATATAGAAGTCTAGGCATCTACAGGGCTTATGACCTGTCAATGGCTCGTTTAAGTGGCCACTTTACACACTGTATAACATTCACCATTCTGCCTATATTTGAGGTCATATGATTTATGGGCTTATGACCTCTTAATGGCTCGTTTAAGTGGCCACTTTACACACTGTATAACATTCACCATTCTGCCTATATTTGAGGTCATAAGCCCTGTAGATGCCTAGACTTCTATATTACCTTCTCTTAAATGTTCTTCATCTCTGTTGTAATATGTTAATATAAACAGCTCCCCAGGGAGTTGAATCCAGTCCTTGTCTACAAAAATTTAGACTCAAAATATTGTTGAATCATATAATAGTTTTTCTCCATATGGATGACTCCTACATATTAGGTTATCACTGTAAAGTTCACATCAATACAATTTTAAACTCAGAATTAGATATGAATTTATTAATGATGACTTCCTATAACTTTAAACTTGTTGAAACTAACTGAAAGAAGAAAAATGATAGATTTACTGATTTTTTTTTTTATTGTTAACTTTCATGGGAAAATTCAACATTTTTAGCGCTTATTAACTTCAAGGTACATGGACGAATGATTTGTCAAGTACCTCCGTTTAGTTGGAATAATTCGCGAACAGTACACTCACTCTTATAATGCTATTCTGAATCGACTCCATGTACTCAGCAATAACTATTCAGACGTTGCTGATATTTTTAATATAAAGTATAGTTTATATAAATCAACTGTGTTATTTAATCATTTCAAAGATGGTGGACGGTGATTTACATTTGTTTGATTATATTGCTTTCTTTGTTTACAGTTGTAAAGGTAATATTGTGTATTTACGCAAATATGTCATTGTTAATTTGTTTTTTTGAGATTTCAAGTAATTTTATTGCTCTTTGAATATGAAATAATTATATTTTTCAATTTGAAAAAAAAAAGAATCAATTTCTTTTGAAAAATTTATATATACACATAGTCTAAATTTTTTACTTTTTTGCTTGTTTTGTTTTTTTGTAATTTTACCACGTTCTTTATATGAAACTGCTGTGTTAAAGTTATTTATGTAGCATAACTCTTCGCGACTAAACAATGTGGGATGAAGTTGGATTGGCATGGTTTAGCTCAAAGTTTTTGGTCTTTCGTTTTTTTTAATATATTGGATACTATTATTGTTTTGCCCTTGTTTGTCTTTGCTAAATAGTTTAATGTTCTTTTTGTTCAGTTTCTTGCATTTATGTTTCTTCATGTAACTGTTGTAATTGGCTTAGGCGGTATGTATATAATAAATAAATAATACTTTTTTCTTTTTCACATTATACTCTATTAAATGTGTATATTGGTAAGGTAAAAGGCACTGCGTGCAGTGTACATTAATAAATAAATAAATTAAAATAATGCAGTCAAAAAGTCTTATAAAGCATAAAAATTATTTTTGGAAACAGTAAGATGTAACAGCTATAGGTAAACACCTTTCATAGGTAAACAGTAATAAAACTGCCATCACATTATTTCCCCTGACACACGTTCCTAGCTTCTTCCACATACATACAATTTTTTATACATGCCCTTCGATTGCGTTTTTTCTTCTTCCGATATGACCAGACTTAAGCTTTCGATTCATTTAAGCATGCAACGTGTTTTACGTTGCATAAATTTATCCATAGTAATTTTTGAATGCATAAGCTGTACTTTTAAATGCATAAGAAGCAAGATACATCGGAGAGTTTTGGTGATGTTTCTCTAAGAGAATTTTAGATATTTGTTTGTCTTTTTATTTATTGATAGGTATACAAGTATTCAAAAAGTTTAATGAATCATACTTTATTTCATAGATGATTGATAGCTGGATCAGGATTAAGGGATTAACTTTATTAGAGTTGTTTACAGAATTCTCCCTTGCCTTTTCTTGTCAACGTTTTGTCATTAATCAGAAATGAAAATTGGGTAAATTTAAATCAGCGTTTTCCATTAAATTGTTGCAGCTGAACCTCAAGCAGGAAAAATCGTGTTTTAAGTGCAGTTTGTGAAATAATGATTAATAATTCAAATACATTTTGTTTTTTTCTGATTAAAGTGCGTCTTCTGGGGCCTGATTAATTAAGAACGGCAGTTAAGCGTACTGCTCCAACGATTCCCAGCAATGTTCCACCAATTGACTGATGATGATACTTTTCCCCAGCCGTAGCTTGCTATCCGGTGCTGCACTAGTCCATTCCAATAAGTCTAGCAGCAGCAAACATTCCATTCGCGCTAAAATGTCTGGAAAACTTGTGCGCGGCTCTAAACTTATTTTTATGGCACACTTGTATATCCCTAATACTACGTTTATTGTATTTACACCACAACTCACTGGCGTACTGCTGCGTGCATAGAACTTGAAACAATGTATTCTTCACTTTCACGGATCGTTGATAAAGTCTTCGTGCGAGCATATTAGCTCGTGTACAATAGGGTCAATATTATCGCATTAAATTGCAATTGTCCGCACAGTTTTCATCCAGTATATGGCCTAGATATTTAAACAACTTTATTATTTTTACTTCAGTACCGTCTATGAAGAATGGTGGAACATTTGACTTTAAGATTTCGTTTTTAAGACAACCATCTTGCATTTTTTTGCGTTGTGCTTTAATATATGATCTTTAGCAAACTGCTCGCAGACTAAAGTTAATTACCGTAACCCTGCTAAGAACGCAGCTAGAAATATTATATCATCAGCGTACGATATGGCGTTCACCCTTTTCAAAACAAATGAAAACAGATCCTTAAAAAATAAGTGAAATTATTATACTGCACTGACTAGATATAAAAATAAATTAATTAGATCTGTTAAACATGATTGTAAGATGTTTCAAGGTTGCTTTCCGATATTAAAATGTATTATTGTGGTATTGTTTAACTTTTTTCTCGCGTAATAATACGTTTCTCGTATAATGTATATTGTATGTCGGTACTTTAGTCTCCTTCCCTCCGTGAGGTGGAATCATCCCTGTTTTATGATAAAAGCTACAACTCGGTCGCGATGTTTCATTTCCAATGATTCAATTAGTTAAGTGCTGCAATAACTTTGTATATAAACTTGTCTACTTTTGTTTGCGTGTTCGCGGTACTAAAAATCTATCGCTGAATCCTTCCCCACGAAGGGTAAAGGTCCTGGGGTGGGTATTCTATCAAATTGATGTCGTTAGTCACCTATAAAAATGAGTAGCGTGGAAAATATTGTCCATGATAAAAAAAATGGCGAAATACGATACAATCGAACGTCATAACAGATTTTACGATCTCATGACCGATAAATAAAATAGAGTTATTAGTCGTAAAAGGAATTAAAAAATGATGCTACGATCTAATCTTCATAAAAACTTTAACGTTTTCTAATGTTTGTTTTTTTTATTACATCAGAAAAATAATTAAATATTTACCTTCTTTGCTATTATTTTTGACAAAGTATAATGTTTGTATTAACATATTATAACAGAGGTATTTTTACTTTAGTGAATTTTCAACAATAAAAATGTATTTTCTGCATACTTTTGTCTATTGTTTCCTCCAAATCGAAAAAACAAACGTTAAAATTTATTTTGTAATGGATTATGGGATCCGGTTCATACGTGGACTGCTCCGAGCAATAAATATGTCAAAAATCTAGGGCCAGGGATCACCGATAAAAGAGATAAATCTCTGAAATATTTTTTTCAAATTCGTTCTTGCGCATTTTGTATGTACAGTGGACACGTGGCCTTGCGTAAGTAAAAACGGAATTTGTAAAATGATATTACCTAAAGCGATAAAATCAAAATGTACTTACACAGGTACAAATATATTTTTGTCACTATGTACAGTAGAACTCCATTTATCCGAAATCCAGTCATCTGGATTGCCAAATATCCGGATCGTTATAAGGAAATAAAAAATAAGGAGATGTTATAATGATGTAAATTAAAAATTCCGGAACAATCTTTTAAATAAAGAGGGCCCGTATGCATGGCAGTAAAAATTTATAATAAGCTTCCCAAAAAAATTAAGGATATACTGTATTGAAAAATTTGCAGGGGTACTAAAAGTGTTTCTAATATATAAATGTTGCAATACTATAAATGAATATATGTAAGATGCAATATAAGAAATTGAAATGTACACCAAAATCTTGTATTATGTTTTTATTTTATTTTATATTTAGTTTTGGTGACACAGTAAGAAATTGCTCGTGGCAATAAGTCCGACATTTGAATGTGTATATATTTTTGTACGTATGATATTGTATATTATGGTTAATAAAGATAATTTTTTATAATTATAATAAATAAAAAAGGGGGAACCCTGCCAGGGCGTTTCTTAGTCAAACTCCTTGGTAAAAAACTTCTGGACTTTCATATTTTCTTCTCTGAAATGTTCTCCATCCCTGTCGTAATCTGTTTATCAATGACTTCCTAGAGGATGAAATCTAGTATTTTGTCTACAAACGTTTGAACAAACTTAAAATATTGTTGTGATAAAACAGTTTAGCAATTAATATTTTAAGAGCAAACATTCAAACAGTTATCTCTCCAATATTGAAAAAAAATCATATGGTTCATATAGAAATTTATGATAAATAACCACACTATTCAATGAAACCATTTTTTTAAATATGATAGTAGGTGCTGACACTAATCATTTATTTCCGGGTGACTTCAAAAACTTCATGCTATAAACATATAGGTAATATCACTGTTGATTTCAATAAAAAAACTAAATTATTATGTGCATTGAAATGCAGTTCCGTTGAACAATAGATTTTTTTTAAATTGGCTTTGTATCTAATCAGAAATGAAGAAAAAACAATATCAAATTTAGTTATTTATTCCACTGTATGCAATGATGCACTGCACCAATAAAAATTAACCATTTTCTGTGAAATTCTTTTTTACGATACGATTCAGTATTTCAGTTTTCATGATACTACCGACGCCGATCGCAGCACCCATACATTGCAAGCGGTGGCGTCCCGACGTCAAATTTCAAATTTAATCAACTTTTTTGTCCACCACGAATTAAACAGATCTACCCGCGTCAGAGAGCGGTTGTTTTTTTTATTTTCCCTGTTATTTCAGTATTTTTCCAGCGTCATTTTTTTATTCCTGTGTTATTCGATCAGGAACGGTAATGAAAGCGACGCCTGTCTGTTTTGACGCGAGAAGCAATTATTCATCTCTACTAGCAGTCATCGTGGCATCAATTTATTGGTTTAAGGCTGTATTGATGGGGTGGCTGATAGGTTTATAGCCTTCTTCGTATTTTTGAAAATCATTTTCAAATTCAATCTACAGCTTTTAAAATTATTTGTAAAATGAACGCTTACTGAAAATATATAACCAGAAAAAAAACGTTGCGTTATTTGTTTTTTTACAAAAATTCCGGTCATTAAACACATTACCGCATGTTATAAATGATTTTTTTTTTTTAAATTGACATATTAAAATCATTAAAATACTCTTTTTCTTCTTTTGTATAAATTTAGAAATGATTTATAACATTCATTCCAGGTAACATTGGAATTCAATATAACATTGGACAAAGACCTGACTTATATATGACTGATTACTTTCAAAAAGAATAAAAAAAGCTTTATCAAAATATATTTTTTTATTTGTGTGGTACCACCGCTCGAGCCCAAGAGTAAGTATAATTGGTGTAATGGACACAAATACATGTTTTTTTTAAAATGCTTTGGATCAGAAGAGTATTTTATATCAAAAAAATATATTTCAATGTTACCGGAGAGATTTTTTAGTCAAAAATCAAGAAATTCGTTCATCGAAAATACTAAAGTCCAAAGTTACCCAAATATCAATATAACATTAGGCCACCCATAAAAACAACATTAAAGTTATGTTTTCATGTAATTTTATAAATTTTGTGGTCAAATTTACTTATATGGAGCGGAGCATTCAGAACACTA
This sequence comes from Micrasema longulum, assembly GCF_059751315.1. Classification (NCBI taxonomy): domain Eukaryota; kingdom Metazoa; phylum Arthropoda; class Insecta; order Trichoptera; family Brachycentridae; genus Micrasema; species Micrasema longulum. Next base: position 130,121 of record NW_028278817.1, read on the forward strand.
AATAATTCATAAACTTGCATCCAATAAAAAAAATACTAAAAAAAACTTTTTGAAGTGGTCCAATATTACCCAAAATTACTGTACTATATTGAATTAATTTATTACAAAAGTAGACATATTAAATAAACTTGTAAAGTATCCCAAATTCTATGATAGCAATAGTCGTTTTTTTGAGTTGGGATAGAATATAAGAAAAATTGGATCGAACGTAATTTTCATATAAAAATTATAACATAAACATCAGTTTCATATCATATGAAAAACACGTAGAATAATGTAATAAAACTACGTTATATGTAAGGCACTTTTCTTATGTACAGAGGTTTTGAGTTAAATCTCTGATAATATTTTAAAAAATCATTGGATTTTAAAACTGTTACTGTTAAAATAACATGGGATTACAAATTTGTAAAAATAAGTGTTACTTTTCTTTTATTTCGATAATAAATTACAGTAAGCTTCCACAAATAATTTTCAACAACAAAAATGAACATGGGTTTTTTTTCAAGCACAAGTATTTTTTTTTGTATTTTACTGCCTCAGTTAGAAAATTTTCAGTGAAAAACTGATTTAATAGGCAACATAAATAGATAAATGCGTTTTTTTCTTTGTTAATCAAAGTTATATAATAAAATCCGTGGTACTGAGTATGTTAAATTTAACGAAAACATACCCATTACTTACTACCTACTCTCATTTTTTTTTTAATTTGCGAAAGTAAAACATTTAAGTTTGTAAGTGAAAATTCTTGATGGAAGTTCATTGTTATTTATTATATAAATAAAACACGAGTGATACTTTAATCCACAAATTTGGAATATCGAGTTACCGGTTTCATCGCTTTCGCGACATCTTTGAGATTGGTATCTTTATTAAAGAGTTCAATGTTTTTATAATAAATTGCAATAATAATTTTAAAAAGCGGTTTTTTATTTAATCGTTATTTTTTGCTCCAAGCCACCTGCAAATTGAAAACAGTTTCAGGGTGATTTAACTTTCTACGGTTCGGCGTAGAAAAACTACGCTGGATTCGCCCGAAAAAGAAGGGATGGTAAATTTAATTATTCCCAAGGTGTGCGTTATAAAAAAAATATAAAAAAGGAATATTATAAATAGAAGCAGCGGTGGTCTCGAGTAGGGGGAATGGAATGAAACGAGGCTTTTTTTAATCCATTTCTTTTCTCAGTATTCATTAATGTACTGTTCATGAGAAAATATTTTAACGCGTGTTTTGTAATTGAATAAAACGGTTTATACAACTTATAAAACGAATATAATGACAACATTATTATGCATAAAAAATAAGTCAAAAATGTTAAGAAAATTAAAAATGCGAAAAATTCACTTCGGTCGGACTTTATTATCTTGCATACATGCATTTGTATTAGCATTCTTATTAAGTCCTCTAAAATAAAAATTAATACAGATGATTAAAAAAATAGTTTTCTTTATTTTTTTAACAATACGGCTCTTCTAGTACCTGATTTTTCTCAAAGGATTTTCTTGCTCACAGGGGTGGTGAATTTTATTTGAGCTCAAAATATCTACGAATGCTCTTAAATATTCAGTAATAAAAATAGTTGAGAGTCATTTGTAAATTTTATTCTTAGAAATACAAATGTATTTATAAAAAACAATATAAAACACACGTATCCTTGACTCTATGTGGCCAAAAACCTTGTGTTGAGTTAGGAGACAATATAATAGAAAGTGGAAGCATGCACATTATTAAGCAACAGCTAAAATAAAAATTATTTTAAATACATTAATGATATTTCAATAAACATCTGGAAAACGCACATAATGTTATATAAACCTATGAAATATCTCGCAGCAGTCTCCAGCAATGGTCTCTTCCTTTTGCCAAAATAGACTTATAGACTTTTTCTGAAAACGGCCTTCGTTATAAATTATGTTCTTAATGTTCATCTAAAGCATTAAATACTCTTGCAGCCACAAAAGAGAAATTTGAAAGTGGAAAATAAAAAAAATTGCTGCCGACCATTTTTTTGGGCCAATCGATTTGGTATCGTATTTAACATAATTGATTAAATTTATTCCGCAAATAAACTGAATTGGTTGATTTTCAACGAATATAATAAATCTTTAAAATATGATTGTAGAATGAGAATTGTAAAAAAAAAATTTTGTGATAATTTTAAACAAATTATTTATTCCGGATTGAATACGATGCTATTTGTATTAAATATATACTACAGAGTTACCTACCCCTTCACTTACTAGCAACCCTTAGACTCTAGCCCCGAGCATACATAAAGAGGCGCCCGGAGCGCCATCTCTCCACCTCGGATCCCAATTAACTAATATCTTAGATCATTTTTAAAGCGGCAAATTTGCATTTTTATTAAGGGCAACTTTTTTCACCCCTCTGTTGCCGGCGTGGAGAAGAATAAGAAAAACAAGAAAAAAATACGAGTAAAACAATAAAGGGATTTCACTGTCCTAAGAGACAAAGAAGATGGTAAGAGTAGGTAGGAGAAAAGATTCAGCGTAGTACGTTAGAATACCGAGGATAATTAACTTAAGACTAATTACGGCGTAATTTCTTAATATTAAATATTTTAGGGGTGTTTTGAGCTTCCTCTTCGGGGAGGCGGCGGAAATATTCATTTTAATAATATGCAAAGACAAAGGAGTAATTAAAATTTAATTTTTCGTGTTGCTGTTTCATTTATATTTTTTCTGCTTTGGATGACACCGACTGGGGGACTTTTAACTTTAATTAAGCGGGAAGATATGTAATTAGATTTCTGCTCGGAATACCTGCAAGGAAAATTATATTACTAACTACGCAAGGATAATATACTACGCTTTTCATGTTCAACGTGTACAAGCGTTTGCGGTAAAAATACGACACTTCAGAATTAAATATTACCTAACCTTAACAAAGCTTAAAATAAAAATATTTAAAATATGCAAAAAGCAAGCTATAGAGCTTTTGGGTATTACTAGAACTTTGAAGTCAATAAAATAATGACATGAACCAGCCAATAACTGCAGCTAAAAGCATTGTAAAATCTTAGAATGTAATATTTTCTTCTCAAAACGGGTTTCTACAAACCTTCAAGAACCTGTTATTTATATTATTTAAAAATTATTTTATCATCAAAATCATATTTGCGTTCATAAATAAATATCAAATACGGTTTATTTATGATTTTTTTTATTTTTAATAATGATATATTCTCATTAATAATGTATACACAAAATGTTATGTCCATTCGTTAGATTTTTTTTTTATCCAACGTTGTTTTATGCTTTTTTCAAACGTTTATGTATACGCGGTAGAGTTTTAGTATGACATAAATGGAAAATAAAGTCATTTTTATAAAATAAAGATAAATACATTTCTACTGTTTCTCGCACTGGCTCTGTACCGAAATGCTTTAAATCTCAAAGCCTTATCGATTTTCTTTAGATAGAAACTTCAGCAATAGTCGGTAATCTATTTTACTACAGAGATGGACTCAAAACAGCGACATTGTGGATAAAAAAACCTTTGAAATCATGATACTTTTTTCTTTATGAAAAGCACCGCTTCGTGACAGCCAACCGTGAAACTGACTGACGTCCCGGGTTCGATTCCTGCCAGTATCAGGAAAAAAAATCTAATCTTTCTCAAATTCTGACAAGCCCTTAAAGTGGAGTCTTAGCGGGTTACGTATTTAAAATATATGAGATAGGAGATAGAGATAGTGAATAATATAAGTTATTTTTATACCAAAATTATCTTTGCTTATGGGCTTAATAATAATAAATAAGGATATAAATTTTTACAAAAAAAAATATGGAAAAAAGGATTTACAGTTATAACAATAAGACTCGGTAGAAAAAACGTTTATTAGGAATGAAGATGAGGTTGTAACTTAAAATACATATCTCTATGGGATAGGTAAACTACAGTTACTATCTGTAAAAACTCAATTTTGTAGAAGATACATGGTATTTGTTTTTTTATGCTTTAAAAATCGTGTATTTTTCAATGAGAAGCTTCAAACTAAAATATGTTGATACGCATTACAAAAATAAACATTTTAAAAATCTTTGGAAGCACTATAATTATTTATTTATTATCAGTTTACAAAGGGTAAACGATATCCAAATGTATTTATATTACAATTCATAAAATAAAAAATAATAGCACTAAACATCTTTCACCAATGATGTGAACACCAATAATCATCATCATCATTCCATGTCCGCTCCCTAGTTGGAGCATATGTTGTCCACGAAGATCTCTGTCGGCTGCCAGCTCCTGTGCATTCTTCTAAGTCAGATTCGCGTCTCGTAGTTCTGACACGGACTGCCGACGAACAGTTAGCAGTGGACGTCTAGGACGTCGAGAGCCTGATGCCTTGTAAAGTAGATAAGCGTCGTTAGGGCTCTCAGGAGGCATCCGCAGCACATGGACGAGCCAACCATATCGCCTCCGCTTAATAACAACTGTCACCGGAGTTTGCTGCATCTATTATCTTATTTCTTCATTTTTTACACAGTCAAATCACCGCATACACGAGACTCTTCTGAGACTCCTATTTGCAAAACTCAGTATTTTTCTGTTTTGGGCCCGAGTGATGTACCACGAATTGCATCCGTAGAGGAGAATAGGTGTTACGCAGGAGTTACATAGGCGGCATTTGGTTTTCACTGAGTAAATATCCATATCCAATCTCTAGACAGCCTTCATACTGATGAATCTGGCGCCTGCTATTTCTAGGCGCACTTCTAGTTCTTTTTTAAAGCTGCCATTTTTCATAACATATTCTCCCAGGTATTTGAAACTTTTGACTCTTTCGATTACTTAGTTTGATATAGTCAGGGGATTTTGGGCACCAATAATCACAAAACAAAAGTAAAATAAACTCAAATGAAATTTATGATTTATTTATTTATTTTACATAAACGGCATAAATTGCCTTAAACATATATTGAACATAAATATGAAAAAAAAACATATATAAAAACACAAAAAATTATAAAATTGCATAACTATAACAATAGTAACAAGTAGGTAAATACACATAAGCAACCAAAAATATTAACGAAATAAATACATAAATAAGAAAAAACAAAAAAAGGAAAAACATTTTTAAATATAAAGAAAAGTTTAAGAATAATATTGCGAGAGAAAAAAAGAAATCAGACTCGTTTTATAACTATCAAGTCCAGAACCAAATATATCAGCCTTGTCCTCATACTGATTGCCATATCTATGAAGCCTAGGGATAGGCGAGTGCATGTGATAGTTGGTTCTAAATTTATGTAATTAATGTTAAATTAAGTTAATCAAAAATAACTATTAATAAAAAAAAAAAAATTCAATATAAATGTAGGTACTTGTAATTTATACAATTTACTCAAATTTAACTCAAACATTAATAATTTTTATACTGTTTTGTAATAATCTATTTTATGCATAACAATAATTATAGTAATAATAGTAACAAAAAATAAAAAGATAAAGCAACAAAACATTATTTTAAATTAATAAGGGCATTGGATGATTCAAAAGTAATGCACGAAACAAAATATTAGAGGTATGATTATATATTTTCTTACAATATCTCTTCTTTGGTGTAGAGTTACATTAAAAAATAAATAAATATTTTTTGTTTTCAAAGAAATTACGAGTTTTTACCATTTACCATGTAATAAAAGACGCACAATGAGGAAGTTCAGTGGTTTATTTTTAAAAAAAAAAGTTTTTTAAAAATAAGAACTGAAGTTATTGTTAAAATTATTTCAAAACGTGTTTCAAAAGTTGCAATATTAATTTGTATGGAGACAGGCGACTCCAGCGGTTTGAAATATTTTGACTGAATTACAGTGAAAATCTAATTTCTTAAAAATTATTTTAATGAATTTCGAATATTTATTAAACTGATTTTATTTGGAATTATAAAATATATTTTTAATAAAATGTACGTAACAGGCGCACGAAACTTTACAAGAAAGACAATTTCGGGAATTTTTACATAAGTTACTGCATAGTATCCGTATTGAATTGACAGTCAAATATTAATAATACTGCTTCTGTTTTAATGACGCAAATTGATGTTTATAATATCTGACTCTTAAGATTATAATATGGAGGTATACAAAATAAACGCCAATAAATGAATATATCCTAATTCCTCCCTGCGATATAGTCACGCCACGCTGACGTAGTATATAGGAAACGGAAATAAGGCTCCGGGGGTGGCAGACCAATCAGAGTGCGACACCTAGTGGTGAGATTTAGAAACACCGCTTTAAAACGGTAAAAGCAATCCAATTCTGTGAGGATAAGTCTATATACCATATACCAGGAACATTTTAGGTAGAAACGTCATTTTGTACAAGGGGACGCTATCTACTAGATCTAAATCTACGGCCCTCTTTTATTTCATTCTAAATTTTAAGATAGACTTATTCGAATGAATGTTTCAGCACCTTTTCTATAATAAATTTACAACGCTTTCAAAGGGGGATAAATTTGTGAAACCTAGATTTTCTACGGCGTATAACATTTAGAAAAATATGCGAAACACATTATTTATTGGAAAAATAAACATATTATAACATTATTTTGGCCGGACCCGGTTGCGGTTTCGTGGTAGTGTTGTGTCATCAAAGGTACGAGGTTTTCTACTTTACACCAATTCAATTTTCATTTGTCTAGCACAAGTTATTTACGACTTGAACTCTTGTGTAGCTGTGATGTCACACTAGTCGACATACGATACAAGACTTGATTTTTATTTTTATTTTTTTATGTCACATTTTACTTAACGCTTATGTTTTTTTTAGATATGAATACTTCACTGGGCACAACCGTGCCAAGGCGTTCATTTACATGATTTAATATATACTTATGGTGTCTAAAAAATGTACATAAAATAAAACATATATATATCTCTTATTCTTTTAAATAAACTAGATATTGTGGACTTGTAAGATAACAAAGTATTGGACAGAATGTCTGCAGCCGTTCCATAAATATTACCTAACTTGTGCAGTATTGGTATCCATGAATTGTCATGTTGGTTGGAAGAAGTAATGGAGTAATGAAACAGTAAAGTACTCCTAGTGTTGACAGAATGGTGAATGTAACACATGTACTTTTTAATGTAATTTGTAAACATAAACATAAATATCTTCACATTCTCTTCTTCTCTTAGTGCCCTGTCAGGTATCCTCAACGTTGGCAATCACTCTGTCACACTATCTGTCCTGTGTTGCCCGGAAAACTGCTCCACAGTCCTGAAACCAGTCCAGTCTCGTATATTTTGCAGCCAGGAAATCTGTCTTCTTCCAGCCGCTCTGTCACCCTCAATCTTGCCTTTCAAAATTAAATGAAGCAAATGGTACTTTTCTCCACGCATTATATGCCCCAGATATGAAATTTTACGAAATTTTATGGTGGTTAAGAGTTTTTTGTTCGTTTTAGCTCAACTTAAGACTTCTGAGTTCGTTATCAGGTCTGTCCAAGATATCTTAAGCATTCTGCGATGCAACCACATCAAAAGCCTCCAACATATTCGTAGTGTTCTCTTTCAGAGTCCATATTTCACAGCCATATAACAATACAGACCACACATAACATTTTTTCTTCACATTAAAGTTATTAATTAAAAAATACTTGGTATGCTTCTATTTATTTGTTTGATCAATAAGCGATTTCAATGTTTGCCTATTAGAGGGTGAAAGCGCTAATTGGTCAAACAAATGAATGGAAGTGTACCAAGTGTTTTTTAATTAAATACTTTTATGTAACTAAAAGTTATTACATCATTACAATGGAATTCCATCAAGAATTGTCAAAAAATAGTTTAAATCAAATAAATATCTTCGTTTAATCTTGGCAGAAGGAAAAAATATGTATTACCCATTTGATGGTTAAAAAAGCATCTGAATCCCAAACATAATCATTTTTTTAAAAAAATAATCTAAGTTTATTATGAATTGTAATAGTATTGTTAATAATAAAAAATAAAGTAAAACAGTTTTACTCGTGTTTAAGTAAATAAGAAAAAAAATAACGGTATAAATTCAATGAGATACATTTTTTTTATTTTTTTATTGGAAACAAACATACAACAGCCAACAAACATTTATAAATTTATAACATTCAATTATATTACAAAAACATATCATAAAGTTCAATTAGAGGCATCCACATAATGTTGTTTATGTAAATGTCGTCACACAAAAATTATACAAAACATAAAATAATAAATCATACACAACTTACTAATGTTACTAATAATGTTAATGTAAAACATATGATTAAAAATATATCTCATTTTGAATATTGGTCACACAGTTGCATATAATAATTTCATTTTCATTTTTTTTTCATTTCGTTTTTTTGCACCACAACAGGCCAGGAGGCCAATTACATTGGTGAATTATATTACAGAACAACTAGGCTTAAGAAAAATCACATTTAATTTTTTTGTGTTCTCACCGGGAATCGAACCCGGAACCTTCCGTGCGTTAGTCAAGCGTCTTGACCACTACACGACGGAGGCCGCCAAAATATAAAACAACTATAGTTGGCCACACACTGTACACTTATTATGTCCCTACATACAGAACTGCACATAACCTGCATAATGTAGGCTGTGGATTCAAGGCGCAACATCAAAGGGTTTAAAACTAGTTCATTCAAAATCACGTTAGGTGAAAGTATGTAAGTATATGTATATCCATACACAGGTCATGCTTTTATGAGCTTTTACGTTTATTTTATAGTCGGCCTCGTGGTGTAGTGGTTAACGAGTATGTTTACCACGCAAGTTTGATTCCTGACATGTATACACAAAATATTGATTTGAAAAGTTGTTTTTACACTAGAATAAACTTCAGTCGCCTGAAGCCAAGGACTAACCATCTTACCTTCATGTAACAGGAATGATCAAGATACGCTGTAATTGGTGTACCAATGCAGTGCCCTTTGCACTATTGAATGCGGAAAAGAAATGGTGTTGTGTTTCGTATTTGTAACATTTATATACTTCTACTACTACTGCTACCATCACGCCATTTCCCGGTAGGAGTAGGCTGAGAGAATGGACCGCCACACACGTCTATCCTGGCATACATTCCTAGCTTCTTCCACATTCATACATCTTGTCATACATGCCCTTCGGTTTCGTCTGCTTTTGACATGACCAGACTTAAGATTTTTGTTTATCTGATCATGCCACGTCTTCCTTAGTTGTCTTCGTCTCATGTTACCGTTCATTTTCGCCATATATACTTGTTTTACCATGCTTTCATTGTCCATACGTCGTACGTGAACAAACCATCTCAGAGACCTTTTATCAATCTTATCAATTATACTTGACTCATATTTACACTCTCGCCTGATTTTATCATTCGTAACCTTTTCATACATTGATTTCCCACATATTCGATCGCATTTCTAATACATCACATTTCAACCGCGTTCACTCGGCTTTCATCCTTCCTCTGCCAGTTCCATGTTTTACTTGCATACATAAGTGTTGGGACTAAAACTCCGTTGTGCAAAAGGCAAAAAAAATGTTTAAGGCAATATATTTTGAAAGGTAACATTTTACCATTTTCTACTGTTCGATTTCATCATTTGTTCACAAAGAAAAGTTTAAAAATCAAATTGAATCAAATCCATGACGGGGGTGAAACAAATCCAAACAGATAAAAAATATAACAAGAAACGGTTGCGTTGATACATCCATGAAAGCTAAAATCCCTGTTTACATGTAGACATTTTCCTTTATCAGCTCACGGAACATTTACTCCATTTCCTTTCTCCCCGCCCCCACTCGTTCCTAGTTCCGGTTCCTACCCACAACCCACGGAATAATCATTTCCCCTCTTCCGCTTTGTTTCCTCTCATGTTCTTCATTTATCTTTTTGTTATTCTCGGATGAATACTAAAATCCGGACAAATAAGTTTACTTGTCGGTAAGTGTGACGGAACCTTAATCACTAAATGCAACAAAACATGTTCAATGCTTTTTATTTGCACTACGACCATTCATTATATAATTATTTATTTATTTAATACTCAAGTACAATGAATAACTACTTTGGGGGACTTATGGCCAAAAGCAATACCTTCAAACTCATAGAAAAACAGACTAGTCAAAAGATTTTTTTTTCAAAAATTTGTTCTAAAAAACAAAATATGTATATGAAAGATACACACATGAAAAAACCTAAATAATCAAAGATAACATAAGTATTTTTATATTTATTTATTTCGGATAATTTTTAAAGCACCATTTTTGTGGCAAATCGCCTTTAGGGAGTGCTGTATAAAAACTTTTCAACACGTCTTGCACCTACAGAGCGCATAGGCGGTTGGGACTTTAGTTCCCCTAAGAGAGATTATTTTTAATATAAAAAATATTTCGAAGCTAGATAAAAACATGTCTTGCAGCTACAGAGCGCACGGACGGTTACAATCTAGCCCCCATTTATATTTTACAAAAAAATACCAAGAAGTGTTTTTAATAGTACATTACGTTATTAAATATATATTCATTATTTTTTAATATTTATTACATTACGGTGTCGGCTTCGTGATGCAAAATGGTCAGCGCGTTTGCCTACCATTTAAGAGGTTTCAGGTTCAATTCCCAGAATGGTCGATATGAAACATTTATTTAAAAGGGTGTTTTTACACTAGAATATTTTATAGTTCGTGAACTAGTACCTAAAGCGAAAGACTGATCACTGATCATCTTAGCTTCATGTAACAAATGTTATCAAGATACGCTGCAATTTGTGTTCCAATGGAGTGCTCTACGCACCATTAGGTGCGAAAATATATTGATGATATATTAATACTCTGTATAAAGGCTTTATTGGCAAATTTTAATAATATTGACGATTTCGTGAATTCACAATTTTTAAAATTTTTCATTTTCAAAATGTTTTACAAAATAATAATAAAATAGCGTTGTGTGTTTTTTAATAAATTTATTTATTTATTTATTCTTACAAAAAATTCCCAGCTGAATTCAAAGAGTGGCTCCTCAGAATCGGAAGAAGTCAGCTGGATGAGGTTATAAGAATAAGAATTGAATGCTGCCTTCAAGCTTCAATATTCAATGTCTATTTTGCATTCATTTGATTTATACATAATTTTTATACGTTATACGTAATTTTCTTTACGATGGTTTTTAGTTTTTTTTTTAATTTTTGGAATTCAACTAATCAGTTACCAATAAAAAATAAAAAAAATATTTACTTTTTTTGTCATATATTCTTATACGTCTTATTTTTTTTTTAATCATCGTTTTAAATTTTTTAACTTGTTAAAAATGTTTTTAGTATTAAATTTTTGTTATTTCTTTATTTTATTACAATGAAGTACTTTAATTGTTATTATGATATATTATAGTGTATATATATTATAATTGTAGCTTTATAACAGTTTTTTTTGTATCTAGTGAAGCTGCTATGATTATTTGCTTGCAATTATTAATAATAATTTATTGCAATTTTTCAATAATCAAATATTTACAAGTACATGAAAATAACATTTTTTATGTTGAAACTTATATGTATTTATTTAATATGAAATAAATTGTCTTTATTAACTTTGTGGAAATCTGTTATTAGTTCTGAGTTTATACACTATATCTGTTCGTTTACTATAAATATGTATGTAGAACTGTTGATTTCCCAAATAAAATAAAATTAATAAATAAATTAAATTCGATGTCAGATACTTATTTTGTATTTAATGTATTTATATTTATTTTTTGACAATAAATGACGTATTTGGCACTGAACCAATAATGACGTATCCCAAACTCTATGAGGCCAAGAGCCCTGTGCTGAGTTGGGTTACAACATAAAGGAAAGTGGAAGAATGCACATTATTAAATAATAGCAAAAATAAAAATTAAAAATTATTACATAAACAAATATAATAAATATCTGGACAACACGCTTAGCGGTATATAAATCTATGCAATATTTCGCAGCGCTCTCTTGCAATGGTCTCTTCCCTTAGAGAAAATAGCGTTAATACATAATTAATAATAACGTTTGAACTGTCTAATACTAGGAGGGTAAAAACTCGTGTTTAGACTGTTTAGAGAGGGAGTTCGTTGTACATTTATTTTTATTTTCTAATTAAGTTCCTAAAAATTAGATACCTAATATATTCTAAAAAAAACAAAATTTTCATGTAGTTCAGGATAAGGTGAGTCTCATGTCTTTTTTCTATTTAGATTAAAATGTTTTAATATTTGGTTTTGATTTTTACAGCATATGGATGCATGTTTCTATGTACAAGTTGTATAAAATATTCTTAAAAGTGCATATTGAGGGCGTGAGTACGTTACGTATTTGCATCCGAAACATCTTTCCCACCATAAATCACATTTGGAATTGAAGCCAAGAGATAACAAATGCATTTAGGATCGAACCATTTATAACCCTTGCAACCCCTGCTCGAATACTGTGACATATCGGACGCTCGTAGAGACATTTAGATCAGAAGACAAAGGATTCTTTACTTACAACATTTATTTGTCCAAATGTTTGCAGACAGGCAGAATTTCATTCAGCAGAGAGTTATTAAGATCTGAAATTGCTGCAGCAAAAGGGGAAAACATTTTTGAGAAGGGAATGTGGAAGTCTAAGCATTTACAGGGCTAGTAAATAACCTGCCATTTTACACACTGTTTAACGTTAACTATTCTACCTGTATGAACATCTACATTTCGTTATCTCTTCAGCCAAATGAATCTCACGCATGTCAATAAAGTTTTTGGTCATTTTACTTCACAAAAGTTTACAAATAAAAGAGACTTGTTTATTTACTTATTTATTATTTATACAGCCTAAGTCAATGACAACACCTATATGAAGAAACATATATACTAAAAACTGAACAAAAAGAGCATAAAACTATGAAGCAAAGACAAACAAGGACAGTAAAATAACGGTAAACAATATATTCATAAACACGGTAAACATATAAGACTTCGGGCTAAATCATGCCAATCCATCTTCATCTCACACTGTTTAAGTGATAAAGAGATCTATTAAAAGCCGGAAGATCTATCCCAAAGAATTCCAAGTTATGTGACGAATTAACATTCTGGACATTGGGGCAAAAAAACAAACTTTTCTCTGAGATTTTTAGTTCTAGTACCAAATAAAAGCAGTTCTGCAGCACTGAAACTGAAAAATAGACGTAATGGTGAATGTTACACAGCGTGTTATAAGGCCACTAAAACCAGCTTATGACGGGTCGAAAGCTCTGTTAATGCTTTGACTTCCATATTTTCTTCTCAAAAATGTTTTCTTCTCTGTTGTAATATATTTAAATCAATACACTGTAACAACTTTTTGACAACTCATTCAACAATTTTGCCTTTATAAAACAGATTGTTTTGTTTTTAAATTTTTTTAACCATTAGAGCCGGTTTTGTAATACCCAAGAAGATGTAGTATAAAAAATAAATATCCGTCACGGCACATACCGATGAAGATAGCATTTATAATCGCCCCTCAGAAACTTTAAATAATCATACTGTATAAATAAACATTAAAAAAAAAAAAACATTTCATGTGAACCGTAATATATGTAATAATGCTACGCAAGGCTTGAAAATTTGCAGTTTTCTCTATTTTCTTCTTTGGAAAATGTCAACTTCAATTAAAAATCTAAATAGGACCCTCAAGAATGAATCATGGAATTAATTTAAATATAACGTAACATCTATCTCTGTCATTCGAATAAAGGTTTTTTTTTAAGCCAAAAAAGCTTATGAAAGACCTAAAAGATTGGCATTAATGATTTATATAATACATTAAATTATCTCAAAAGCTAATATTTACTCAAGTTTCTTATATCATATTTTAAAAACGTATTTCTATCACTACCTATCTATCTATACTGTACGTATGAAGAGCTTCGCTATTGCCGCCGCTAGGTGTAGTTTGACGTTTCCAAAAAATAGTATTTAAATTAGAATATAAATTGTTTTAAGCTTAAATAATCATTCATGGACAAATATTTACTAATAAAAAGTTACATAATCTTTTTACAATGTTTATCCGAAAGATTTTTACTACTGAAAATTTGGGCATGAGATAAGTGTCATCATTTTTGAGGGCTCAAGGTATGTCAATGGATATATTTCAATGGGGAGATCATAAGAACTTAAATATAGATTTTTCTACAAATAAAAAATATATAATACTCCTCGTATTTCTATGTTTCTCAATAAACCAATAACCTTATCTCAGTTTATTTGATACCCAGTTGCAACCATTAACTTTTGACGATGGTACATTGTACAACGTACAAACCAACCAATGCAATGATTGATTACTAACTCAACTGATTAATGTAATTAAGTGTGTTGTTATCAGGTGACATATTATTGCGTTATCTCATATTTGAGTTTTGTTACACGTAATACAAGGCTTAATTAAAAATAATGTTTCTTTGTATGGATTAAGTACCTGCAAATATGAAAAATGTCGATAAAAATCTAGTTCTTACAGTATTTTAATATTGTAATAACTAAAAAAGGAAAAAAAAACTATTATATTAGGGAACATAGTGTCCATGCGGCTCGACTGTGGAATCATCTCCCATCCACCATCAAAGATGTTACTACATTATCTCTGTTTAAATCACGTCTGAAGAAACATCTCATTTCTCTTCCTTAATCTCTCCTCCTTTCCTTTTTCCTCTTTCTTTTTTTTCTTTTTTCCATTAAGTAATAGTTTTGATTTAAGGTAATTTATTAACAAATACGTTTATTTCTATTTTTATATATTTTAACTTTTTAATCTTTTTTTTCTATTGAATATGTTCTGTAACTTGAATTAAAGAAATAAAACTTTTATTTTTTTGAGTTGTTTGGAAGAAATTTCCATTTGGCAATAAGCCCGCCAATGTACAAATAACATTACATACAAAAAGTTAAATAAAATTAAATAAAATAAAAAAACAAACATATTTACTATATATTTTTTTGCCAGTCCAGGGATGATAAAATACTATACTTAAAATAAATCCTATATATTGACCCTGCCAGGAATCATACACAGAACTTCTAGAATGGTAGGTGAATGCGTTATCCATTACATAACGAGGCGGTCTTATCTTCACTTGATTTTTGTATTCAGGATTCTTACTGGAGAGCAGCCATCGAATTGGAAACACTCGTTCAGGATTTTGGTTCTATTTCATTAAGAGAACTGTATTTTTTATACACAGGTATAACCATAATAGTCAGTTGACAATTAAAACACATTAATCGCATATTTATGGTAAAATGACTTTACATCACTAATTCTCTATTATTTTTCACTAATCTCTTTAAAAACTGTAGTGAGTGAAATTATACAACCAAAAACAGCTGTTTCGTATTGCTTATAAGACATAAAGTCGCTCCACCATAAATATGTACTTAATGAATTTATACTCTAAGGTTTTACCTGTCAACCGACGATGTATACCTATCAACAAAAATACAGATATTTGTATTTATGTATAAAAATTGATTTGTATCTGAATGCAAAAAGTAAACTACAGTATTTCCAAAAAAAATTGGTTATTTTTTAAACGTTAAACTTCTAGTATTTTTTAATGATGGACTTTAAAGTTAATTTGTTTTCATAAATATATTGTTTTTTATGTGTTGACAGTAATATTTTTCCTTTAGTTTTTAGATTTTTTTTATTCTCAAAATGAAGGTAAATTTGTTTACCCTTAATGTATTATATACTCGTACAACATCAAATGTTGTCCGGGTGAACAACAGTAAATCAAAAATATATTTTTTCCACGATAAAAAAAACTCTGTTTTGTAATTAGTGAAAAATATTTTTTTATATTTCATAAAAAAGTTTTTTGTTGTGATAATAAAGTTTAATGTTTTATTTTAAATATTAAATTTTGAAAGGGTGCCTATGCCCTATAAATCAATAGAAGATTTTGATTTTCATGAATTTATTGCCACACAAAATTACTTAATATTTTGTTTTTTTTTCCTTTATGATGTGTGTGTTCTTACTGTCTTTTACCCCTTATGTGGTGTTAATATTTTAACCTGTATTATTTAAAAAAAGCAGTTCATTCTATTTACCTCGTAAAAGAGGATGAACAATTTGGTTTCGACACAGTACTAACTCAAAATCATCATATGTGGAGTTACCGTAGTTTACTTCTCGCATACCAAAACATAAAAAAAAAAACAATTCCATTATAATCTATGATATCGTTAATAATTAATTTTAACTATTATGAATTTGAAATCATTTTTACTCCAGTATAAAAAATCTAAAAATATATTATTGTGACTGTATATAATTGTAGATTTCAAAAAAAAAATTTAAAACTTTATCATGATAATAAGATTTTTCGGGCTGATACAAGGAATAATATTTGATGAAAAACATGTTTTTATACGAACAAACAAACTGTTTATTTTATGTTTCAAATCTGCCCCGTAGCTTTATTGTTATGTAAAAGTAAATAATATTATTTTCTTGTCCCAGAAGTAACCAATAAATATTTCAAAGTGTGGTTTTCAATGTCCATATTTCAAGGATATTGAATCCCCCTTCTGACGCATATAACTCTCTCCATACACAGACGTGACCATCTACTTGTTTTTATTTTTATTTTCATCTATTTCCCATATTTTCCTTTGACCCCACGGAAATAAAGTCCATTTCTACGATGGTATTAATGCAAACACCGCAAAATGGAATATTAAAACGATTTATCTTTTGGAAGAGTATAAATATCGATACAAAATAATAATTCACAAACCAAAAGCAATTTCAATGCTACAGCGTAATAAATGTAAGACAATTTTATTTTTATTTATTTTTTTGTGCAGACTGTTTTCTGAGTCGTGACTCCTTTTAATTTATTTTATTTAGTCTTTTAAAAAAACTTAAAAAATATGAATAATGTTTAGTTCCCGAAACTTAGGACGAGCGTTTTTGATACGATGGCTACTCATCATAATTTCCCTTTCCACATCAATTTTATTACATAAGAGGCAAGTTAATCATTTCATTTATTTATCAAAGTTACATTGAGCATAACCATTGGCAGATTGGTTATGCATTGTCGTAGGTAGAACGACCTGTGTTGCCTTTGTCGAAGATAATTATCAGTTACAAACAGACCGAATTCATTTAGAATATCGGAATTATGTATGCGACCACCAATGAGTTGAAAAAAGTGAACACCCAAATTAATATCCCTTCTCCCAAACAATGATTGGTAGCCCAGCATTCCTAGTAAGAAGTCAGTCGGGAAAAACCACGGGCAATATCCATACTTCCTGAGATACAGACATCGCAGATTTTTTTTCTGTACCCTCTCTATCATTAAGGAATATGTGGTTTCATTTGGCGACTAAATGATGGAACTAAATTCCAAGCGCCTTCTTACCAAGAAATAATGCAATATTTGCAAGACCTGAATATTTGGAACAATCTTGGCCTTT
The DNA here is from genome assembly GCF_059751315.1 of Micrasema longulum. Classification (NCBI taxonomy): domain Eukaryota; kingdom Metazoa; phylum Arthropoda; class Insecta; order Trichoptera; family Brachycentridae; genus Micrasema; species Micrasema longulum. The sequence continues at coordinate 147,616 of NW_028278817.1, forward strand.
CTAAGAACAAATCAAAGCATTTTAAGGGAGTTATTTATTATATATATAGATTGAATGATAACTTAGCGCCAAACAGCACCCCGAAATTCCTGAACTTCGACGCTCGTTCAATTTTTACTCCATCCATGATATAAGAAAAACAAATTGTTTTGGACGCTCTTGTGCACGACATGACAAAATATTTAAAGACATTGAAGAACAGTTTGTTTCGTTTACTCCATTGTATAATATTTTGAATGACTTACTGAAGTTTCAAACAGTCTAAAGGAGGAATAAACAGTCTGTATTTCACAGAAAATCTTCAAGTCGTCAGCAAATAATAAAAAATTTGAAAATTTTATTTCATTGCTAATGTCATTTATAAATATTGTTAGCAACATTGATCCTAATTTAGACCCCTGAGGCACTCCCGAGGAGGTGTGAAAAACTGCAGATTGATAGAGTCCATATGGTATCAGTATAACACCAGTGGCCATAAAATATTGCATTGCCGATAGTAAAAACTGCAGAAAAAAAATATAAATATAATTATGGTTGAATTTTATTAAGTGATGGTATGCTTGTTATCAAAGAAATTGAGACCGGAATTTGTGTACCTAAGAATTACGCCTACGCAAGGCGGAGTGGAAATCAGAATTAGTTATATGGTTTTCAGTACCAAAAAGTAAATTTTGTCTTAGATTTCTTATTGACATATTAAATTTTATATAACTCAGTAGTTTAGGCGCATTAAATAGTAAATTGGGGATTTAGAATAGAACTAAAGGATGGGATTTGTTTCATGGAAGTAAATTTGCTAATTGCTTAATTAGTTTACTAATTTATGCCTTGTGTAGGTACAAGGTACCGTATGCCAGTTCGATGGTGATAATGATTACGTAGTTCATTTGTGCCTTATGAATAAATATATCCCAACTCAACTTAGGACAAAAGTTCTGCATATTAAAACATACGTAATGTTAGGTTAAAATAAAAAAGAATCAATTTTTCATGAATATTAATAAATATTTTCCGTAATTAATTAAGAACGCGCATAATATTTTAGAGCGAAATGGAGTGAACTGAACAGTACTTATGTTCCATCAAGTATATTGACTCGAATTAAGAAAAATGCTGCGGATACAAAAAACTAAATATATTGCAGTCGTAAAATCGTGGTTATTTGAATCTTCTTAGCAGTAGGTAGTAAAATTGTTCAATTTGTTTATCAGGGTACTTCTGTCAGGCCTTCTCTGATATTCCTGACTCATCAAGAGACGAAAAACACTATGAAAGTTAATAGACCGTCACGTTTTCTTATTTTGCATGACATGGCAGTGGAAATACGATGATAGAAGGCTATAAAACTATTCCCGCCGGAAAAAAGCACGAAATGGCGGGAAATCGATGATTGCGACCGACGCCATTTTCTTTAACATTTAGCGCTTGTTTCCACAGAGCATTTTAGATCTCAAATTCAAATTCGTTATGTTTATCAAATTAAGTAGGTGGCTCAAATACTCAGCTACAAATATTATATTTTGAATCTCATAACCAATTTGTTATTATTATGTTAGTATTTTAAAATGACACTTTACTTGTGTTTTTTATAACTTTTCCAATTAATTTATCTCAAACTCTTTATTGTGCAAACACTTTTAAATGCTGAGGGTAAGACATATGTTTGCCTTCTCTTAGTGTTACTAGTATAAGAATATTGTGTCTGTTTATTTGAGGTCATTAGTACCTTCTATTTCTATACATTTTCAGTAAAGTGACCCATCAATATTATATTCTGTGTTTCTTTGAAAAGAAATAATTAATCTGCGGTGAGAATCGTTTCCACGATTAATTATGACACAATTTTTAATATTAGTATATTTGGATAGTTTGAAAAAAGATCAAACAAGTTCTGTGTTAATTTATCCGGGTGGATAAAGAATACATTCCGGTAAGTGAAATATAACCAGAATCCTGGACGAGTGTTCTTGAGTAGATAATAACTCTCAGGTAAAAATAAAAAAGAAATTGAGTGGAGAAAAATCCGCCTAGGGGGGAAGTGGTTGGCGTATACGATTACCATGCTTGAGGTCCTGGGTTCAATTCCTGGGTGAGTGAGTTGTTGGATTTACACTGCAATAGTTCACTGTCCCTGGATTAATGCCTGAAGGGTAAGACCGATCACTTTACTTTCCTGTAACAAATGATCGAGATGCACCGCTTACTTTTCCAATGCAGTGCCCTAGGGTTTGATGATGATGAAAGGTAGCATCTTACAATTTGTAAATGAAGTAATATTTCATTTTTTTTATTATTTTGTAATGTCCCTACGCGATACTACATTTTCTGAGAATCCGTTCGTCACAAAATAGGGTACATAAAATAAAAGCACCTTGGAGACACATTTCTTTACGTTTAAATCCTCGGAGACATAGAAATGGCGATGTTGCCATAAGCCGGACTTACA